>NW_017308462.1:31756-32105 GCF_000935625.1 Nanorana parkeri | reverse complement strand
TGTTCTGTGGTTCAGCAAAAGACAACTGGGCAGGGCTGACACCACTTAGTCACATGACATGCTGGGCGCTCTTTGGCATACCTGGATGAGGCAGACAGTGTTGCTAGTGTGACGCCAGCGCCGCCCTCTACATCAGTACACTGTGAGTGCGAGGCATCATGCCCAGGGTGGGGAGGGACCATGACGCCCAACACTCACAGTGTCACGGTGCAGAGACCAGCACTGATATCGTCATCCTTGTGCCACTCTCTGCATCTTCCAGGATCGCCAAACCCAGGGAGGTGGCCAAGGAGGACCAAGTGCGTCATGTGACCAGCCGGAAGACAGGAGAATAGGGTAAGAGAAGTAA
>NW_017308462.1:30094-31696 GCF_000935625.1 Nanorana parkeri | reverse complement strand
GGTCCTCGGGGGAGGGGGCATGCAGGCCTGAGCATCATTCAACCCAGAAGACTGAGGACATCTTGTGGCAAACAAGGGGTACTGCAGGAGACGGCTCTGAAACAAAGGCGAGTGCTCCGTCCCGAGCTGCTATTTCTTTGTAATATTAGCCCGGAGTTGGGCCGTACACAGTGAGATTCTGATTGGTCGCTCTTACCCCGGCCGTCTCATCTAAAGCGGCCATCTTGCTGTATTCAGCTGTTTTGCTTAGGATTAGTTGAACGGTTAGATGTTTGTTGGCGAGTTATATAGAGTTGGGCAGCAGACCCCCCGGGTACGTACCGGCCGGTAGTCCACCTCCGTGCAGTCCTTCAGCATCACCCGCAGGAAGTCCACCCACTCCTTGTCGGCCACCGAGTTCTCCTGCGTCCCGAAGACGTAAATGTCGTGAGGGATGGTGACGGCCATCTCGTCCAGAGTCTTGCCCAGACCTTGACTGCTGATCCAGGAAGTGATGTTTTTCTGCGGAGGAACACTTCCTGCGAAAAAGGAGGACAATGGGACAAATTAGAGAGGCGAACGATGGCGACGCGCCCGACCACAGGGAGCGCCATGATGGCGCTGAAGTGATATCAAAAGTGAACGGTAGGGGGCGCTGTGCAATTCCGGAGGGACATCTATACAACCTGAATTAATGGGAGGATTCTGGGGAAGGGGCCATACAGAAATCAGAAACTTCCAAATGAACAGTAGGGGGCGCTCTTCTATATAAGATATGATAAACTGAACAGTAGGGGGCGCTCTTCTATATAAGATATGATAAACTGAACAGTAGGGGGCGCTCTTCTATATGAGATATGATAAACTGATCATTAGGGGGCGCTATTCTACATAAGATATGATAAACTGAACAGTAGGGGGCGCTCTTCTATATAAGATATGATAAACTGATCATTAGGGGGCGCTCTTCTACATAAGATATGATCAACTGATCAGTAGGGGGCGCTCTTCTACATAAGATATGATAAACTGAACAGTAGGGGGCGCTCTTCTACATAAGATATGATAAACTGATCATTAGGGGGCGCTCTTCTATATAAGATATGATAAGCTGATCAGTAGGGGGCGCTCTTCTATATAAGATTTTGGGATTAGAAAATAAGGGGTTCTGTCCTGTACAGGAGTGTTACCACCGGCCTCACCCATGGTCCAGGTCCCTATGAAGACGGAGATCATATCGGGCTCATCCTGGTTGGAGTGCTTATTCTTCATCAGCTGCAGCAGTTGGCAGAACGCTTCCCGCTTCTAGACAGAGGACAGAAAAATCACCGGTCACCATCATCACTACGGTCACATGTCCACCTCAAACCCTCTCACAATGGAAGATCTGTGCCAGGGGATCCCTCTAGTGATAGATCTATATAGAGGGATCAGGACCTCCTTCCTCCTGCTGGGACCCCTCTAGTGAAAGATCTATATAGAGGGATCAGGACCTCCTTCCTCCTGCTGGGACCCCTCTAGTGATAATAAAGATCTATATAGAGGGATCAGGACCTCCTTCCTCCTGCTGGAGATCCCTCTAGTGATAATAAAGATCTATATAGAGGGATCAGGACCTCCTTC
>NW_017308462.1:27503-29819 GCF_000935625.1 Nanorana parkeri | reverse complement strand
TGAACAGTAGGGGGCGCTCTTCTATATAAGATATGATAAACTGAACAGTAGGGGGCGCTCTTCTATATAAGATATGATAAACTGAACAGTAGGGGGCGCTCTTCTATATGAGATATGATAAACTGAACAGTAGGGGGCGCTCTTCTATATGAGATATGATAAACTGATCATTAGGGGGCGCTATTCTACATAAGATATGATAAACTGAACAGTAGGGGGCGCTCTTCTATATAAGATATGATAAACTGATCATTAGGGGGCGCTCTTCTACATAAGATATGATCAACTGATCAGTAGGGGGCGCTCTTCTACATAAGATATGATAAACTGAACAGAAGGGGACGCTCTTCTATATAAGATATGATAAACTGATCAGTAGGGGGCGCTCTTCTACATAAGATATGATAAACTGAACAGTAGGGGGCGCTCTTCTACATAAGATATGATAAGCTGAACAGTAGGGGGCGCTCTTCTATATAAGATATGATAAACTGATCAGTAGGGGGCGCTCTTCTATATAACATATGATAAACTGAACAGTAGGGGGCGCTCTTCTATATAAGATATGATAAACTGAACAGTAGGGGGCGCTCTTCTATATAAGATATGATAAACTGAACAGTAGGGGGCGCTCTTCTATATAAGATATGATAAACTGAACAGTAGGGGGCGCTCTTCTATATAAGATATGATAAACTGAACAGTAGGGGGCGCTCTTCTACATAAGATATGATAAACTGATCATTAGGGGGCGCTCTTCTATATAAGATATGATAAGCTGATCAGTAGGGGGCGCTCTTCTATATAAGATTTTGGGATTAGAAAATAAGGGGTTCTGTCCTGTACAGGAGTGTTACCACCGGCCTCACCCATGTTCCAGGTCCCTATGAAGACGGAGATCATATCGGGCTCATCCTGGTTGGAGTGCTTATTCTTCATCAGCTGCAGCAGTTGGCAGAACGCTTCCCGCTTCTAGACAGAGGACAGAAAAATCACCGGTCACCATCATCACTACGGTCACATGTCCACCTCAAACCCTCTCACAATGGAAGATCTGTGCCAGGGGATCCCTCTAGTGATAGATCTATATAGAGGGATCAGGACCTCCTTCCTCCTGCTGGGACCCCTCTAGTGAAAGATCTATATAGAGGGATCAGGACCTCCTTCCTCCTGCTGGGACCCCTCTAGTGATAATAAAGATCTATATAGAGGGATCAGGACCTCCTTCCTCCTGCTGGAGATCCCTCTAACTGAACAGTAGGGGGCGCTCTTCTATATAAGATATGATAAACTGAACAGTAGGGGGCGCTCTTCTACATAAGATATGATAAACTGATCATTAGGGGGCGCTCTTCTATATAAGATATGATAAGCTGATCAGTAGGGGGCGCTCTTCTATATAAGATTTTGGGATTAGAAAATAAGGGGTTCTGTCCTGTACAGGAGTGTTACCACCGGCCTCACCCATGTTCCAGGTCCCTATGAAGACGGAGATCATATCGGGCTCATCCTGGTTGGAGTGCTTATTCTTCATCAGCTGCAGCAGTTGGCAGAACGCTTCCCGCTTCTAGACAGAGGACAGAAAAATCACCGGTCACCATCATCACTACGGTCACATGTCCACCTCAAACCCTCTCACAATGGAAGATCTGTGCCAGGGGATCCCTCTAGTGATAGATCTATATAGAGGGATCAGGACCTCCTTCCTCCTGCTGGGACCCCTCTAGTGAAAGATCTATATAGAGGGATCAGGACCTCCTTCCTCCTGCTGGGACCCCTCTAGTGATAATAAAGATCTATATAGAGGGATCAGGACCTCCTTCCTCCTGCTGGAGATCCCTCTAGTGATAATAAAGATCTATATAGAGGGATCAGGACCTCCCCCTGAACACTCCATGTAACTTCGGGGGCCGCTTACCCGAATGCTGGCGAATATGAAGTCCTTGCGCTGCGTTTTATCCTTTTCCTTCTCGAAGACGATGCCGAGCTTGGACGGCACTCGCTGAGACTTGATCAGCTGCCGGACTGGTGGGAAGGAAAGGCGGAGTCAGTGGACGACAAATCAAACACGGAGAACTCGCACGCAGCAATTTGTTCCTTGTTAGATTTTCGCTAATAATAAAATGGAACGGGATGAAAAAATATCATTTAGTGCAACTTTGTAGCAAGTCAAAGGTGAGAGGCTGAAGCCGGGGCTGATCTGTGACAAATATCTATGGTCTGCAAGAACATATCACATGGTATACATCCATACACCCCCCTTCATAGTGTCCTGTTACCCCTCCCCCCATCACTGATGCCATCCTCCCCCCCCAT
>NW_017308462.1:25340-27403 GCF_000935625.1 Nanorana parkeri | reverse complement strand
CCCCCATCACTGATGTCATGCTGCTGCGTTACTTTTGTCGTGTGTGAAGGTGTTCCAGTCCTCCTGAGAGTCTTTCATCTTCTTCATCACCACCAGCTTCCCGCCGTCCACGTCCACGCTCAGCGTGTACTTCTGGGACTTCACAATCTTGGAGAGGTCCAGCATGTCCAGCTTCACCTGTAAGAGGGAGAGTGTGTCACCTCTAGAGTCATGTATGGTGGTCAGGTCTGGAGTCACGCATGGAGCTGCCCCTCTAGAGTCATGTATGGTGGTCAGGACTGGAGTCACGCATGGAGCTGCCCCTCTAGAGTCATGTATGGTGGTCAGGACTGGAGTCACGCATGGAGCTGCCCCTCTAGAGTCATGTATGGTGGTCAGGACTGGAGTCACGCATGGAGCTGCCCCTCTAGAGTCATGTATGGTGGTCAGGACTGGAGTCACGCATGGAGCTGCCCCTCTAGAGTCATGTATGGTGGTCAGGACTGGAGTCACGCATGGAGCTGCCCCTCTAGAGTCATGTATGGTGGTCAGGACTGGAGTCACGCATGGAGCTGCCCCTCTAGAGTCATGTATGGTGGTCAGGACTGGAGTCACGCATGGAGCTGCCCCTCTAGAGTCATGTATGGTGGTCAGGACTGGAGTCACGCATGGAGCTGCCCCTCTAGAGTCATGTATGGTGGTCAGGACTGGAGTCACGCATGGAGCTGCCCCTCTAGAGTCATGTATGGTGGTCAGGACTGGAGTCACGCATGGAGCTGCCCCTCTAGAGTCATGTATGGTGGTCAGGACTGGAGTCACGCATGGAGCTGCCCCTCTAGAGTCATGTATGGTGGTCAGGACTGGAGTCACGCATGGAGCTGCCCCTCTAGAGTCATGTATGGTGGTCAGGACTGGAGTCACGCATGGAGCTGCCCCTCTAGAGTCATGTATGGTGGTCAGGACTGGAGTCACGCATGGAGCTGCCCCTCTAGAGTCATGTATGGTGGTCAGGACTGGAGTCACGCATGGAGCTGCCCCTCTAGAGTCATGTATGGTGGTCAGGACTGGAGTCACGCATGGAGCTGCCCCTCTAGAGTCATGTATGGTGGTCAGGTATGGAGTCACGCATGGATCTGCCCCTCTAGAGTCATGTATGGTGGTCAGGTCTGGAGTCACGCATGGATCTGCCCCTCTAGAGTCATGTATGGTGGTCAGGACTGGAGTCACGCATGGAGCTTCCCCTCTAGAGTCATGTATGGTGGTCAGGACTGGAGTCACGCATGGTGCTGCCCCTCTAGAGTCATGTATGGTGGTCAGGACTGGAGTCACGCATGGAGCTTCCCCTCTAGAGTCATGTATGGTGGTCAGGACTGGAGTCACGCATGGAGCTTCCCCTCTAGAGTCACTTGTCTGCGATTGGCTGCCCCACACTCGGCCCCGCCCCCCGCGGCACCCAACTCTCACCTCAAAGGTCTGCACGGGAATAATCTTCACCTTCCTGGAGGACTGGGGGATGGGCGCGGAGAGGGCGGAGCTGCTCATGTCTTGCAGAGCTTTCAGCGCCTGGAAACGCGAGACACAAAATCAGAGAAGAGAAACAAATACTGTCCGTGATACTCCTCCCCCCTCAGAGTCCCGGCTCATAGAATATGACCCAAGGGACCCGCACAAAGCTTTACTGACACCAGACAGTCTCTCTCCCGTCACATGTGACTCCGCCCCCGGTGCATTCTACCCCAAATATAAGCTTAGTCATCCCGGGATTCCACGATCATACTGTGCGCTGAAAGCATCAGAACCTGATTTCTTAAAGTCCGGCGTCCAGAGAAATACCCGCTGACCTGCCAGAAATCCAGTGAGCTCCTGACTTCCTGTCCGGACTGACAACACAGTGCCTCTGCTGCACTGAAATCCTGTGCTTTTCAGGGGCCCCCCTATGGATGTCCTCTCTGCAATCCACTTCTGTGCAGGCGAGAGGCTCTGTGTGACTGCAGACTGG
The DNA here is from genome assembly GCF_000935625.1 of Nanorana parkeri. Classification (NCBI taxonomy): domain Eukaryota; kingdom Metazoa; phylum Chordata; class Amphibia; order Anura; family Dicroglossidae; genus Nanorana; species Nanorana parkeri. Next base: position 25,425 of record NW_017308462.1, on the reverse strand, counting down.
GTGGATGATGATGTCACGTCCGCGCAATTGTCGCCCATTCACTCTCTCGTGCGTCCTGCACATCACAACGCATTCACACAGCGCG
>NW_017308462.1:23824-24441 GCF_000935625.1 Nanorana parkeri | reverse complement strand
CCAATACTGTGTATGGAAAGGGCTCTTGGGAGATGTAGTTCTGGTCTAAATCAACCCGGGAAATGATTGTGGGAGGGGCAGAGGGAGGTTTGGGGGAGGGGAAGAGGGAGGTTTGGGGGAGGGGCAAGCCTAGACATTGCAACATACAGAGCCAATCAATTATTATCAATCCGACTGACAGGTAGGATACAATGTAGTCACACAACAGACGTCATTTCCTGCTCCGATCCCCTCTGTTCTTTCCCCCGATTGGTCCAATAAAACTCCCGGCTATGCCTGACCCTCTCACTGGAGTCTCACTCCTCTTGCAGCACTCTTTGCAGGGACAACATTTAGGCAATGAAATGCAATACGGGGGCTGCTGTCCTTGCTGCACTAGCGCCAGTTGGGGCTCATTCACACCGCCGCGCTGCGTGGCCCAACGCAAGTATCCTTGGAGCGGGGCCGGATGACGCCTGCGGATGGAGGATAGATGACGCGCGCCGCCTTGTATCGCAGTTCAATGTAAAATATCACAAGAAATAATCTACAACGCACGCGGACGCACCGCGACATAAAAAAAACAAAACACGTGCGTCTTAACACAAGCGATGTGAATGAGCCCCGGGGACAAGCAG
>NW_017308462.1:20232-23696 GCF_000935625.1 Nanorana parkeri | reverse complement strand
TTCTCGATGCTGCTGAGGAAATCCTTCAGGATGGAGAGTTTGAGGACGAGGTTTTCCAGCTCCTGGTCCCCGCTCTGATTGGCAGCCTGGCGGAGGGGAGAAGACGGACACATGAAGGGGCCCCCCGGGGGACACAGAGAGCTTTTATCACTGCCGGCTCTTCCTGCTCACACTGAATAATACAGAGCCATTACAGGGCCCGGAGGAGGGGGAGGGGGGGATACATTATCCGGGGAGAGGCGAGACTACCAGACGGATCCTCCGCAGGCTCTGACATCACCTCCATGAGACGCGGCCGGGCGACCACAGACATGAGACCGCGTTCACCCATCGCTCCCCGTGATTTCCACGTGCGCAAAATCAGCGCTACACGACAAACAAACACTTGTATCATTGAGTGTGATCGTTACAATGTGTCATGCGTGTGATCGTTACATTGTGTCATGCGTGTGATCGTTACATTGTGTCATGCGTGTGATCCTTACATTGGGGGCGGCGCTCGCGCGCGTGTTCCTTACATTGGGGGCGGCGCTCGCGCGCGTGGTCCTTACATTGGGGCGGCGCTCTTCCTTACTTTGGGGGACGCGCTCGCGCGTGGTCCTTACTTTGGGGGACGCGCTCGCGCGTGGTCCTTACTTTGGGGGACGCGCTCGCGTGATCAATAATCTGCGTGGTGCTGATCCGTATTCCTGGGGAAGATACAATGTAACCACCATAATCAATACATTTCATCAACTAGAATCGGACTTTCATGGCGCCAATAGGAACCAAGATAAAATATTCCATCAAATGAATACAAAATAATCACAACACTGAATCCTCCGCGGTCACATGATACATGGACGTTCTCCGGTCACCTCCGAGCCGCAGCCACACCTTACCGATCAATCAATAGCTGATCAATACTTCTCTGTGCTGAGTCCGCACTCCGAGGGTCTCCTCCAATCTTGTGATCAGATAAGTGAACGTATTGATTGGTTGTCTAGTGCGCACAATGAGGGGAATGTGTTAACATTAGAGCAATCTGGAGCCGTCGCCCGCGGCAACCAATCAGCAAAACATAACTAAACAAATGGAGGAGAGAAGCTGATCGGTTACTATGGGCGACGGCTCCGCATCCAGCAGTCACGGCATCTGATAGGAAACAATGACGGTTCTGCTTTTCATATCTCTCCCGGCTCCGTCTTACTTTACTTGGTGCCTTCAGGGCCAATCACCGCTCCGTTTTCCAGCATCCGACCAATCAGAGAGGTGCAGGAGGTGACAGATAAATCCCGGCACACGCCGACAGATCTCACGTGGCAGTTTGCGTTTAGTTCCACCATTTTGTAGATGATATTGTAGCCAAGTGATGGAATAATGGGACAGAAATGATTCTCATTAACGACTCGAGAGTTCGATTTCAGACGTTTGTCAATCTTTGGAATGCGAATTATTTCACAGAGATCGATTTGTAAGGACGGTGACGCGGCAGAGACATTCGTGCTGTGCGAGGTAACCAGATGTGGTGAGGACGAGGAATCGAATGTTCTCCGTGTCATTTCCCTTCTGGTCGAATGTTCTTCAATATTTACATTCATAGAGAAGAGTGAACGGGGACAATAGCTCATTGCGGCCACTAGGTGGCGCCGAGTAGCGCAGGAAATAAATCCATGTCAGTGAAGAGATACAATGTTACAATTCAGGAGACGGCCGGAGGGACTGAACATAGAAATTAGGGATGCACCGCTACCGGTATATCGGTATGGACTACCGATATCTTTTTTTTCGGTACTCGCCGATACCGAATACCGGAAGGAAGCCAGGCGGCGTGTAAAGACTCGCCACCCGGGTTCCCGATTAGCAGGGAAGCCGCCCCCCATGCTCCCTCGTCACTAGGTGACGAGGGAGCTGTACAGGGGGTATAGAAAAGAATTGCTCCCCTTTAAAATAATCACATTTTGCTGCTGTGCAGCCTGAAATGAAGACAGACACTGTTTTTGTTTTATCCAGCTGTATTTACTCAGTGCAACTTATAACATCCAACTGAAAGATATAACACCAACATATGTTGGAATCACTGAGTTGGAAAAAGTATCACCCCCCCTTGTGCCAGTATTTTGTTGAACCTCCTTTTGCTTTTAAAAGGGAACTATGGGGTAAGTGTTTTTCCCCATAGTTCTCTTTAGGGTCACGGGAGGGCATATACTAGCCTCCTCCCGGGCCGTGACCCAAAGCTCAGCATATAGCGGGTGACGAGGGAGCATGGAGCCGGCTTTCTGGCCAATCAGGAAGCCAGTCCCTGTGTCATTACACGCTGCCCGGCTTCCTGATTGGCCGGGGGAAGCCGGCTCCATGCTCCCTCGTCACCTAGTGACGAGTGAGCATGGGGGGCGGCTTCCCTGCTAATCGGGAACCCGGGTGGCGAGTCTTTACACGCCGCCTGGCTTCCCGATTGGCCAGCTTCAAACTGATCAGGAAACCGGGCAGCGCGTCTTCCTGATTGGCCCGGAAAGCCGCCCCCATGCTCCCTCGTCACAAGTGATGAGAGAGCATGGAGCCGGCTTCCTGGTACCGGAAGTATTGGGCTAGGCATCGGAGCATTCGGGGGTGAGTACTCGGCAGTACCAGTACATCCCTCATATAAATGTCACTATCGTCACCCCAGTAGTGACATTTACATGTTCATTCCCTCCGGCCGTCTCCTCAATTGTAACATTGTATCTCTTCACTGACATGGATTTCCTGCGCTCCTCGGCGCCACCTAGTGGCCGCCATGAGGTATTGTCCCCGTTCACTCTTCTCTATGAATGTAAATATTGAAGAACATTCGACCAGAAGGGAAATGACACGGAGAACATTCGATTCCTCGTCCTCACCCCATCTGGTTACCTCGCACAGCACGAATGTAGCGGACAATTCATCTGTGTGAATGTTCTATACACGCCCGGCAGTGACAATGAGCCGTATTTTCCCGTCGCCGGTTACTTTAAGGAAAAGTGATGACTTTTTCTTCTCAGGTTCACCATCAATTCGCCCGCTGCCTCGCCTCCCCCTGAAAGTCTTACTTACCCGTCTGGTTCTGATACCCCAGTCATGGGGCAGGGACAAGCATGCGGCAAGGGAAAGATTTAAAGGGTATGTCCAGCTAAAAAAAAGGTTTTTTATTGTTTTGGACGGATTGGGGAACCGGCGTCGGCATTTTACTGCCATCCGCGGCTCAATTAGAGAGATTCAAACTCACTTCCTGTCCCGGGGACCACGTTTTTACCAGACGGGAGAAACATCTTCTACAGGGAGAGAAGTGAATGTTGTCACCGGGACAGGAAGTGTCTCTGATGGAGCCCCAATCCATCCAAAACGAAGAGAAAACAGCGTGACATCAGGAATTCTTCACACTGACTTGTTCCAGGTCAGCCATTGGTTCAGCCAGGCAGAGGGAGAGGTCACCGGGGGGGGGGGGGGGTGGCCCTGTTCTCGTGGCG
>NW_017308462.1:18491-18766 GCF_000935625.1 Nanorana parkeri | reverse complement strand
CTCTGATGACAAGTGCCCTTTAAGAACGCGGTTTTATGTCTGTGGGCAGCCAAAGCCATGAGCGGGGCAAATGTGGATTAGAGGGAACCCAGAAATGTATACAGAGGAAGGTGAATACTCCAGGAAGAGTCAATCCCCATCCTTGGAAGTCATAGCCCTCGCCTCTTATGAGAGGGTCTAATTACGGCCTGTGCTGGCCCAGCTCCACTGCCGCTTTTCCGATATAACGTTTCAGCTGCCCCCCGGCGGCTTTCCTCGTATTATTTATTTACAAT
>NW_017308462.1:15461-17882 GCF_000935625.1 Nanorana parkeri | reverse complement strand
GTCGAGGATCCTGGAGAGAATCTCCAGCCCGGATAAGACTTTGTCCACCTCTCTGTACGGGCAGAAAAGGGACAAAATGTGAAGGTTTTAGAAGGGAATTTATAGTCATTTTTAATATTATTCTTTAGTTATAGGCGGAGGTGGAAGGATCCAATAATAGGATGCAGTGGTGACCTCCAGCCACCAGGTGGCGCCGTCGGCACCTATTGCCGTTTTCCGGGCTCTCCTTGGCTGCATTGCTGGAAAAAAGAGCTCAGTAGATACGTATAACCAAATCAGTGACTCCTCCCCCTACAGTGACTCCGCCCCCCCCCCTGCGCACTCCTAGGATACCCCCTCTCGCCATCCACCCCCCTTTTTTAAACTCCATTATAGAATTTGGTAGTAGGCACATCGATTCTGTGGCCCCCAGTTGGCAGGAGGCACATCGATTCTGTGGCCCCCAGTTGGTAGTAGGCACATCGATTCTGTGGCCCCCAGTTGGTAGGAGGCACATCGATTCTGTGGCCCCCAGTTGGCAGGAGGCACATTTAGGGGGGGGGGGGGGGAGGGTAGTATTCTGACCCATGCAGGCGCTTGCAGGAGACGACCAGCGCTTTGTTCAGGTGGGGCAGGTTGGTGGCCCCGGATTTCACAGCTTCCAGATCCAGCGCGTAGCTGCCCTTCAGGTACTCGTGAGAGAAGGTGCTCAGACCATTGGTGGAGCTACAAGAGGAGGAGAGACAACGACCAATCAGAGATCAGGAGGGAGGCCAACTACAAACTACAGGAATTTAAAGGGTCAATCCATCCAAAACCGACACCTATTGTGGTACAGCCACCCAGAGCCCCGCCCAGGGCACCCAGAGCCCCGCCCACATGGGGTAATACTGACACTCAACATTCCAAAGAGGAGAAGTCACACACAAGCTGGGATGGTGGGGGCCCCTCATAATGGGCACAGCGGGTGTACAGACCCGGGAACTCAGCACAGGGATGGTGGGGGCCCCTCATAATGGGCACAGCGGGTGTACAGACCCGGGAACTCAGCACAGGGATGGTGGGGGCCCCTCATAATGGGCACAGGGATGGTGGGGGCCCCTCATAATGGGCACAGTGGGGGGTACAGAGGTCTCGCTCGCCGGCACCCCCCATAGTCTGGAATATCAGGTTTTCGGTGGAGCGATGTATCCCGGTAACTCTCCCTCGGATTTGGGACTCCCGTGTCCTCGGTGTCCCCAGTACCAGGAAGTGGATTACCTCTCTGCAGAGCTGACTTCCTGCCCGCAGGGCATCAAACTCATCCCTGAGCCGGCGGAGAAACTGGCGGAGGCGGATCGCGGGGGGAGGGGCGGCTTATCATCTTCTCCATCTAGAAGAGAATACAGAGGGAGATGTACAATGTATCCACATCACAAAGAGCACCTGTCAGAGCAGGAGACACACAGGAGCCAACACTACAGACCAGCATGAGGGCCAACTTCAGACAAAACATTTCATTGTGGGTGGAGTGGGAGATGATGGGAGTCTCAGCTGGGAGGACAATTCTTCCTGTGAGGACAGGAAGTGATGGGAAATCTCTCCAATGGGGACACAATGAAGACTCAGTGCTGAGTGCTGAGAGAACATGTGACAATGTATTTAGTGCTGTCAGTGTCTTTCTGCACCGGTGACAACCGCTCTCCCCATTTCCTGTAACAGTGCCACTGACACAGGAAGTAAGGGAAGTTTTCACTAATTTGGTAACAGAGGAATAAAAAAGTGGCACAAGCTCAACTCTTTCCTACTCTTTCCCCCCCCCCCCCGGAATATGTATCTGGGGGATAGAGAAGGACACGGGGTACGCTGCTCCCATGCGGGTCCCCATCCGACCTCCACAGCTAAGTCTGGTCTTGTGCGTAAAACATGTCTGAGAAGGTCCCAGGTGGAGGTCCGTGGGGAAGGTCCCAGAGGGAGGTCTGTGGGGAAGGTCCTAGGGGGAGGTCCGTGGGGAAGGTCTCAGGAGGAGGTCCATGGGGAAGGTCTGCAGGGAAGGTCCCAGGTGGAGGTCCGTGGGGAAGGTCCCAGAGGGAGGTCTGTGGGGAAGGTCCTAGGGGGAGGTCCCAGAGGGATGTCTGTGGGGAAGGTCACAGGAGGAGGTCCGTGGGGAAGGTCACAGAGGTAGATCTGTGGGAAAGGTCTGTGGGGAAGGTCCTAGGGGGAGGTCTCAGGAGAAGGTCTCAGGAGGAGGTCTGTGGGGAAGGTCCTAGGGGGAGGTCTGTGGGGAAGGTCTCAGGAGGAGGTCCATGGGGAAGGTCTGCAGGGAAGGTCTCAGGATAAGGTCTGTGGGGAAGGTCCTTGTGGGAGGTCTGTGGGGAAGGTCCTAGGGGGAGGTCTGTGGGGAAGGTCCTAGGGGGAGGTCCGTGGGGAAGGTCCTAGGGGGAGGTCCGTGGGGAAGGTCCG
>NW_017308462.1:13356-15153 GCF_000935625.1 Nanorana parkeri | reverse complement strand
GAGGTCCGGGGGGAGGGGCTCAGGAGGAGGTCCATGGGGAAGGTCTGCAGGGAAGGTCCCAGGTGGAGGTCCGTGGGGAAGGTCCCAGAGGGAGGTCTGTGGGGAAGGTCCTAGGGGGAGGTCCCAGAGGGATGTCTGTGGGGAAGGTCACAGGAGGAGGTCCGTGGGGAAGGTCACAGAGGTAGATCTGTGGGAAAGGTCTGTGGGGAAGGTCCTAGGGGGAGGTCTCAGGAGAAGGTCTCAGGAGGAGGTCTGTGGGGAAGGTCCTAGGGGGAGGTCTGTGGGGAAGGTCTCAGGAGGAGGTCCATGGGGAAGGTCTGCAGGGAAGGTCTCAGGATAAGGTCTGTGGGGAAGGTCCTTGTGGGAGGTCTGTGGGGAAGGTCCTAGGGGGAGGTCTGTGGGGAAGGTCCTAGGGGGAGGTCCGTGGGGAAGGTCCTAGGGGGAGGTCCGTGGGGAAGGTCCGTGGAGGAGGTCTCAGGAGGTCTGTGGGGAAGGTCTCAGGAGGAGGTCCGTGGGGAAGGTCCTAGGGGGAGGTCCTAGGGGGAGGTCTGCAGGGAAGGTCTCAGGATAAGGTCTGTAGGGAAGGTCACAGAGGGAGGTCTGTGGGGAAGGTCCTAGGGGGAGGTCTGTGGGGAAGGTCCTAGGGGGAGGTCCGTGGGGAAGGTCACAGAGGGAGGTCTGTGGGAAAGGTCCGTGGAGGAGGTCTCAGGAGGTCTGTGGGGAAGGTCTCAGGAGGAGGTCCGTGGGGAAGGTCCTAGGGGGAGGTCTGTGGGGGAGGTCTCAGGAGGAGGTCCGTGGGGAAGGTCACAGAGGGAGGTCTGTGGGAAAGGTCTCAGGAGGAGGTCTGTGGAGAAGGTCTCAGGAGGAGGTCCGTGGGGAAGGTCACAGAGGGAGGTCTGTGGGAAAGGTCTGTGGGGAAGGTCCTAGGGGGAGGTCTGTGGGGAAGGTCTCAGGAGGAGGTCTGTGGAGAAGGTCTCAGGAGCAGGACCTTGGGGAAGGTCACAGAGGGAGGTCTGTGGGAAAGGTCACAGAGGGAGGTCTGTGGGGAAGGTCTCAGGAGGAGGTCCGTGGGGAAGGTCCTAGGGGGAGGTCTGTGGGGAAGGTCACAGAGGGAGGTCTGTGGGAAAGGTCTGTGGGGAAGGTCTCAGGAGGAGGTCCTTGGAGAAGGTCCCATGAAGAGGTCCATAGGGAAATCCAAGGGAACAGGGACTCTTGCGTGCTTGTCTGGATCAGTAAAGCCGGTCTTGTCTGGATCAGTGATGTACTGCAGAGAGTGTCGCGCAGAGGTCGGGGACTCTATGGTACATCGGTGATGGGTTGCAGCCTGAGGCCGGGATTGGTCTGTTGGGGATATTGTTCTGCAATGTCTGAGGTCCTCTATACGGTGAGATCGGGAAGACGGCTTTCCATGAATAAAGCTGATTTATGTCCTATAGAAGGAGAAGTGAATCCGATACTTTTATGGAGCTTCCAGAGACCACTAGGTGAGTTTCAGGCATTGGATGCTGGGCTTGGCCTGGTGCCCTGGCTTGGTCTGGTTTGGCCTGGTGCCCTGGCTTGGTCTGGTGCCCTGGCTTGGTCTGGTGCCCTGGCTTGGTCTGGTTTGGTCTGGTGCCCTGGCTTGGTCTGGTTTGGTCTGGTGCCCTGGCTTGGCCTGGTGCCCTGGCTTGGTCTGGTGCCCTGGCTTGGTCTGGTACCCTGGCTTGGTCTGGTTTGGTCTGGTGCCCTGGCTTGGTCTGGTTTGGCCTGGTGCCCTGGCTTGGTCTGGTTTGGTCTGGTGCCCTGGCTTGGTCTGGT
>NW_017308462.1:5736-11985 GCF_000935625.1 Nanorana parkeri | reverse complement strand
GGGAGGTCTGTGGGGAAGGTCCTAGGGGGAGGTCTGTGGGGAAGGTCCTAGGGGGAGGTCCGTGGGGAAGGTCCTAGGGGGAGGTCCGTGGGGAAGGTCCGTGGAGGAGGTCTCAGGAGGTCTGTGGGGAAGGTCTCAGGAGGAGGTCCGTGGGGAAGGTCCTAGGGGGAGGTCCTAGGGGGAGGTCTGCAGGGAAGGTCTCAGGATAAGGTCTGTAGGGAAGGTCACAGAGGGAGGTCTGTGGGGAAGGTCCTAGGGGGAGGTCTGTGGGGAAGGTCCTAGGGGGAGGTCCGTGGGGAAGGTCACAGAGGGAGGTCTGTGGGAAAGGTCCGTGGAGGAGGTCTCAGGAGGTCTGTGGGGAAGGTCTCAGGAGGAGGTCCGTGGGGAAGGTCCTAGGGGGAGGTCTGTGGGGGAGGTCTCAGGAGGAGGTCCGTGGGGAAGGTCACAGAGGGAGGTCTGTGGGAAAGGTCTCAGGAGGAGGTCTGTGGAGAAGGTCTCAGGAGGAGGTCCGTGGGGAAGGTCACAGAGGGAGGTCTGTGGGGAAGGTCTGTGGGGAAGGCCCTAGGGGGAGGTCTGTGGGGAAGGTCTCAGGAGGAGGTCTGTGGAGAAGGTCTCAGGAGGAGGACCGTGGTGAAGGTCACAGAGGGAGGTCTGTGGGAAAGGTCCTAGGGGGAGGTCTGTGGGGAAGGTCACAGAGGGAGGTCTGTGGGAAAGGTCTGTGGGGAAGGTCTCAGGAGGAGGTCCGTGTGGAAGGTCCTAGGGGGAGGTCTGTGGGGAAGGTCTCAGGAGGAGGTCCGTGGGGAAGGTCCTAGGGGGAGGTCTGTGGGAAAGGTCACAGAGGGAGGTCTGTGGGGAAGGTCTCAGGAGGTGTGTGGGGAAGGTCTCAGGAGGAGGTCCGTGGGGAAGGTCCTAGGGGGAGGTCTGCAGGGAAGGTCTCAGGATAAGGTCTGTGGGGAAGGTCCTTGTGGGAGGTCTGTGGGGAAGGTCCTAGGGGGAGGTCCGTGGGGAAGGTCACAGAGGAGGTCTGTGGGAAAGGTCCGTGGAGGAGGTCTCAGGAGGTCTGTGGGGAAGGTCTCAGGAGGAGGTGCGTGGGGAAGGTCCTAGGGGGAGGTCTGTGGGGGAGGTCTCAGGAGGAGGTCCGTGGGGAAGGTCACAGAGGGAGGTCTGTGGGAAAGGTCTCAGGAGGAGGTCTGTGGAGAAGGTCTCAGGAGGAGGTCCGTGGGGAAGGTCACAGAGGGAGGTCTGTGGGAAAGGTCTGTGGGGAAGGTCCTAGGGGGAGGTCTGTGGGGAAGGTCTCAGGAGGAGGTCTGTGGAGAAGGTCTCAGGAGCAGGACCTTGGGGAAGGTCACAGAGGGAGGTCTGTGGGAAAGGTCACAGAGGGAGGTCTGTGGGGAAGGTCTCAGGAGGAGGTCCGTGGGGAAGGTCCTAGGGGGAGGTCTGTGGGGAAGGTCACAGAGGGAGGTCTGTGGGAAAGGTCTGTGGGGAAGGTCTCAGGAGGAGGTCCTTGGAGAAGGTCCCATGAAGAGGTCCATAGGGAAATCCAAGGGAACAGGGACTCTTGCGTGCTTGTCTGGATCAGTAAAGCCGGTCTTGTCTGGATCAGTGATGTACTGCAGAGAGTGTCGCGCAGAGGTCGGGGACTCTATGGTACATCGGTGATGGGTTGCAGCCTGAGGCCGGGATTGGTCTGTTGGGGATATTGTTCTGCAATGTCTGAGGTCCTCTATACGGTGAGATCGGGAAGACGGCTTTCCATGAATAAAGCTGATTTATGTCCTATAGAAGGAGAAGTGAATCCGATACTTTTATGGAGCTTCCAGAGACCACTAGGTGAGTTTCAGGCATTGGATGCTGGGCTTGGCCTGGTGCCCTGGCTTGGTCTGGTTTGGCCTGGTGCCCTGGCTTGGTCTGGTGCCCTGGCTTGGTCTGGTGCCCTGGCTTGGTCTGGTTTGGTCTGGTGCCCTGGCTTGGTCTGGTTTGGTCTGGTGCCCTGGCTTGGCCTGGTGCCCTGGCTTGGTCTGGTGCCCTGTCCTTCTCCCGCTCCACCGGGTACAGCAGAGTGCACACCATCCCCTGGTTGGGCTGCAGGTAGAGTGCAATCAGGTCCCCCAACGTCTTGAACCTCCGAACCTGAACCCCCTGAGAGGTCTGAGAGAAGACATGAGAGCGTTAGAGTCATGGCGGTGCATGTGAAAGAGAGAAACTACATGTATGACGACCTCATCCGTGAGTGTCAACAGAGACATACTACAGCAGAGGGTCAGAGTCAGGTAGTCCTCCTCGTCCGGGAGGATGCGATACGTGTGGACGTGTTTCTGGAATCTGCAGAAGAGAAAACAGAAGAAATGTCACAGCTGTGCGGAGGGTGACACCGCGAGTCACAATGCAGCTTTCATGCTTCCCGTGTCACCCCCACCCCTCCCCCGCACATCAGTCTAGGCAAGCTGCCCCAGCACCTTCTTCCTCCACCTCCCAGTGCCTGAAACATGTTATACAATACGAGGACTATGGAAGGGTCACATGAGGAGAGATTTGAGGAATCTGATACACATGGAAGTGTGATTTGTATTATGTTTGGAGCCCTAGGATCTCATCCAAGACGCTCTAGCCCCGCCCTCTATAGCTCTAGCTCCACCTTCTGTAATACTAACCCCACCCTCTATAGCTCTAGCTCCACCCTCTATAGCTCTAGCTCCACCCTCTATAGCTCTAGCTCCACCCTCTATAGCTCTAGCTCCACCCTCTATAGCTCTAGCTCCACCCTCTATAGCTCTAGCTCCACCCTCTATAGCTCTAGCTCCACCCTCTATAGCTCTAGCTCCACCCTCTATAGCTCTAGCTCCACCCTCTATAGCTCTAGCTCCACCCTCTATAGCTCTAGCTCCACCCTCTATAGCTCTAGCTCCACCCTCTATAGCTCTAGCTCCACCCTCTATAGCTCTAGCTCCACCCTCTATAGCTCTAGCTCCACCCTCTATAGCTCTAGCTCCACCCTCTATAGCTCTAGCTCCACCCTCTATAGCTCTAGCTCCACCCTCTATAGCTCTAGCTCCACCCTCTATAGCTCTAGCTCCACCCTCTATAGCTCTAGCTCCACCCTCTATAGCTCTAGCTCCACCCTCTATAGCTCTAGCTCCACCCTCTATAGCTCTAGCTCCACCCTCTATAGCTCTAGCTCCACCCTCTATAGCTCTAGCTCCACCCTCTATAGCTCTAGCTCCACCCTCTATAGCTCTAGCTCCACCCTCTATAGCTCTAGCTCCACCCTCTATAGTCCTAACCCCACCCTCTATAGCTCTAGCTCCACCCTCCATCATTCTCGGGGTTGCACAGCACGGAACCATGTGAGAAGAGGCCGCAGTCCTCTGCAGACGATTGCTCTGATCTCCGCAGTCACTGAGCTCCTCCCACAGATAACCAGCAGAGGGGAAACTACAAATCCTCAAGGTCCGGACAGGAAGTCACCTGATGACAGGTCCTCTTCATCCAGAACACCCCCGGCTTGGAGTCACCTGGAGGAGTCGGCTCCACCTTGTCCTGGGGGGGGGCGGGGCTACAGCAGACAGCGGCCGGGGATTTCCAGTCCGGACTGAAGCCACCTTGTCCCCGAGGACGCTCCGTGTCACCACAACAAACGTGTTTTCTATACACAAAGCTGAATCATCCGCATGGAGGACGTCAGACTTAACCCTTTACACACCCCCACCCACCAGAATGTTACTATGCAGAGGGAGGAAACATTGCGACGTGTTACATATCCCACAGGAAGTCATGTGATCCCGCCAGAAATCCAGATCACTTCCTGTGCTCTTTGTCTGGCGCTGCTCTGTTCTCAGATATCTCTGTGGACTACAGAACACCCCCCATGTTATGGTGATCAGGAGAGGGGGAGGGGTTTTGTAGCTCCTATGATCTTCCTGTCTTGTAAGTTGCTCCTCCATAGATACAGTGCAGTGATTGAGCGTTGTCATTCTAGGACAGGAAGTGGGTTCCTGTTACAGGGTGACAACAGTCTGTCCTTGTTCAGGCACTTCCTGTTATAGGGTGACAACGCTCTGTCCTTGTTCAGGCACTTCCTGTTATAGGGTGACAACGCTCTGTCCTTGTTCAGGCACTTCCTGTTATAGGGTGACAACACTCTCTCCTTGTTCAGGCACTTCCTGTTATAGGGTGACAACGATCTGTCCTCTGACTGATCTCCTGTGCTGTCTTCCAATGGAGACCACACATTACACAGACACGGTCCACTGTTGTCACCATCAGGAAACCCGCCCTGGGAAATGTCATGCAGCCATCACCGGAGTCATGTAGACAGGAAGTGGCTACAAAGAGGCTGCTGGAGACCAGCAGGTAGAACAGAGGAGGAAATAAGGTGAAGATGGATTCTTCTGTTATAAAAGTCTTCTGGCCTCCGACGGAGGTCGGTGATTGGCGGAGGTCGGTGGCTGGCGGAGGTCGGTGATTGGCGGAGGTCGGTGATTGGCGGAGGTCGGTGGCTGGCAGATGTCGGTGATTGGAGGAGGTCGGTGATTGGCGGAGGTCGGTTATTGGAGGAGGTCGGTGGCTGGCGGAGGTCGGTGATTGGCGGAGGTCGGTGATTGGCGGAGGTCGGTTATTGGAGGAGGTCGGTGGCTGGCAGAGGTCTGTGATGTGAGGAGGTCGGTTATTGGAGGAGGTCGGTGATCACATGTCCAGATTGAAGTGATTGATCTCTGAAAACTTTATTAACAATATAAATATCTGACAATGTAGCGGTCCCTGTGTTGGTGTCCCCGCCCCTTTCTATGTGAAGTTTGGATTTTGGTTTGCGGTTGGTTGTGACACCGGTGTAGAGGAGAGACCGGCCACTTCCTGTCAGCTGATCTGACTTCCTGACACATGTGACACAATGTGGAGTCCTGAGATCAGCGGCCGTCATCGTCGTCCCTGCTCACCGACACCGGAGTACAGAGATCGGCCAGAGAAGACGACGCGCTCCGCCCTTCGTCCAGTGCAGCAGCCAATGAGAACTCAGCACAGAACGCGTTTCGCTGCGTTTACCTCCAACCGCTGGACGCAGACGACGACTGTTCATTGTAAACAAAGACAAAGTGACGGCAGAGAGAGGAATCTGAATCCCGCAGATCATCAGGTGTATATACACTGCGTGCGCTCAGAGAGGGACGGGGATGACACGGGAAGACAAGGACGGGGATGACACTGTGACAACAAACAACTATATGTCTGTGTCATTTTTCCGCGGCGCGCTGGACGTCTGGCGCTGACACGCGGACGCACGATGCAGGAGAGGTCGCTGACCCCGGATCTCACCTCCGAGAACTTCGATGACAAAAGAAAAATCCAACATTTTGTGTTGTCACCAAAAGAGGAAGAGGCGAGAAATCTCCTAATGGGGACACTAGTGCTGGTGACCACCAGAGATTTCCTCTCACTTCCTGTTGTGGCTATCAGACAGGAAGTGGAGGGAAGTTGCGCGACAATCTTCCAGCTGCACTCAGAACAATGCCACAAAAACGCAGCACAAGACGCCGGACGCGGCTCCCCGCTACATCTGTAACCCCCAAAGAGGTCAAAATGTCAGGCCCCGCCCCCTCTGTCATCAGTCACGTGACAATGTGTCGGGAACGTCAGGCCCTGACCCCTCTGTCATCAGTCACGTGACAATGTGTCGGGAACGTCAGGCCCCGCCCCCTCTGTCATCAGTCACGTGACAATGTGTCGGGAACGTCAGGCCCCGCCCCCTCTGTCATCAGTCACGTGACAATGTGCTGGGAACGTCAGGCCCCGCCCCCTCTGTCATCAGTCACGTGACAATGTGCTGGGAATGTCAGGCCCCGCCCCCCTTCTTCAGATCCTGGACTGGAACCAATGTGCAGCCAAGAACTCGGCTCAGAGTCTCAGTACTGAAGCCAGGGGACGAGCATGGCAGCCACGACGACAGACTCCACCCACAACAGGATTTTCCTTAAAAGAAATGAAAATGACTGTCATGTGACCTCTGACCTCCGCTCACCACAAAATGAGGAAGAAAGTTCTGCTTCTTTATTACCTTTTTTTGCATTACAGGAGGGGGGCGGAGACAAGACCAGTCACCCTGCACAAGCAGAGAGAGCGGCAGTGAGGGGTCTATATTACAGGAGGGGGCGGAGACAAGACCAGTCACCCTGCACAAGCAGAGAGAGCGGCAGTGAGCGGTCTTTATTACAGGAGGGGGCGGAGACAAGACCAGTCACCCTGCACAAGGAGAGA
>NW_017308462.1:3864-5602 GCF_000935625.1 Nanorana parkeri | reverse complement strand
AGGACGAGGGGGGGGGGAGGGGAGGAAACTGATACATAATAACAGCGGAGAGGAAAACAACGAGATTATGTAACATTTTGTTGTGTAAAAAAGAACATTTCTTTGTGGAGGTCAGTGGCGGTTGGTGATGGTTGGTGGAGGTCGGCGGCGGTTGGTGGAGGTCGGCAAAGGACGGTGGTGGTTGGTGGAAGTCGGCGGCGGTTGGTGGAGGTCAGTGGCGGTTGGTGATGGTTGGTGGAGGTCAGCGGCAGTTGGTGGAGGTCAGTGGCGGTCGGTGATGGTTGGTGGAGGTCGGCGGCGGGAGGACGATCTTCTCTCCCCGGAAGTCGGACATTTTCAGCGGAAGGTTTGAGTTGCTGTGATGAGAATATTCCGGAACATTCCTAATTGGGAGTGTCAGACGTGAACACCTGCCGGTCACATGACCCGTCTCTCCATTTCCATATGGAAATCTCTCACATACGCCGTGGCGGAGGAGAATCTTCAGAGTGAGCGGCCCAGAAGGACCGTCAGAGACCGCGCCTCACACAGGGACCGTCAGAGACCGCGCCTCACACAGGGACCGTCAGAGACCGCGCCTCACACAGGGACCGTCAGAGACCGCGCCTCACACAGGGACCGTCAGAGACCGCGCCTCACACAGGGACCGTCAGAGACCGCGCCTCACACAGGGACCGTCAGAGACCGCGCCTCACACAGGGACCGTCAGAGACCGCGCCTCACACAGGGACCGTCAGAGACCGCGCCTCACACAGGGACCGTCAGAGACCGCGCCTCACACAGGGACCGTCAGAGACCGCGCCTCACACAGGGACCGTCAGAGACCGCGCCTCACACAGGGACCGTCAGAGACCGCGCCTCACACAGGGACCGTCAGAGACCGCGCCTCACACAGGGACCGTCAGAGACCGCGCCTCACACAGGGACCGTCAGAGACCGCGCCTCACACAGGGACCGTCAGAGACCGCGCCTCACACAGGGACCGTCAGAGACCGCGCCTCACACAGGTTCACATACGCGGTATCGCCGCACACGAGAGGGGCAGGAGGAGGAGCTATTCCGGGTGACGGCAACAAAGTTTTATAATGATTATTTATGAGCCATTTCCAGTGATATAGAAAATCTCCGATACAATTCATCACCCACTATTCACCCGGAATTCACCCGGCCAGGTGCCAGGAAGGGGTTAAATGGTACAGAGATGACGTCACACAGGAAGGTGACTGATCTCTGCGCGTGGACAGCGGCGGCCGTCTGTGGTCACTGCGCACAATCCGACCCGAACATTTATAACCCCGATCCCGGAGCGACGCCGTCATTATACATCTCCGATCCCGGAGCGACGCCGTCATTATACATCTCCGATCCCGGAGCGACGCCGTCATTATACATCTCCGATCCCGGAGTGACGCCGTCATTATACATCTCCGATCACGGAGCGACGCCGTCATTATACATCCGATCCCGGAGAGACGCCGTCATTATATCTCCCCGATCTCGGAGTGACGCCGTCATTATACATCCCCGATCCCGGAGCGACGCCGTCATTATACATCTCCGAACTCCGAAGCGACGCCGTCATTATATATCTCCGAACTCCGGAGCGACGCCGTCATTATACATCTCCGAACTCCGGGGCGACGCCGTCATTATACATCTCCGATCCCGGAGCGACGCCGTCATTATACATCCCCGATCCCGGAGCGACGCCGTCATTATACATCCCCGATCCCGGAGC
>NW_017308462.1:3190-3768 GCF_000935625.1 Nanorana parkeri | reverse complement strand
AGCCGCGCCTTCATTATTCATCCCCCAACCCCGGAGCGACGCCGTCATTATACATCCCCGATCCCGGAGCGACGCCGTCATTATACATCCCCGATCCCGGAGCGACACCGTCATTATACATCTCCGATCCCGGAGTGACGCCATCATTATACATCTCCGATCCCGGAGTGACGCCGTCATTAAACATCCGCGATCACGGAGTGAGTCATTATACATCCCCGATCCCGGAGCGACGCCGTTATTATACATCCGATTCCGGAGCGACGCCGTCATTATACATCCCCGAACTCCGGAGCGACGCCGTCATTATACATCCGATTCCGGAGCGACCACTGTCATTATACATCTCCGATCCCGGAGCGACGCCGTCATTATACATCCGATTCCGGAGCGACGCCTGTCATTATACATCTCTGATCCCGGAGCGACGCCGTCATTATACATCTCCGATCCCGGAGCGACGCCGTCATTATACATCCCCGATCCCGGAGCGACGCCGTCATTATACATCCCCGATCCCGGAGCGACGCCGTCATTATACATCCCCGATCCCGGAGCGACGCCGTCATTATACATCC
>NW_017308462.1:2568-3174 GCF_000935625.1 Nanorana parkeri | reverse complement strand
CGCCGCCTCAATTTGATAATATACCATACCCCCAATGAGGTAGATTGGATGTCCCCCCGCCTCGGGCTCCTCATTATAGGGGCGGGTACAATTGTGCAAGACTAAGGTGGGGCCGGACTCCTTCTGACACCTCCGGGGCCATTCTTCAGGGGCCCCCTCGTTTGGGGTATTAAACAGTGTGAGAAGGAAGGAGGCGGGGCTCCGGCTGGACGTTTCGGGGTGAATATGCGGCGCAGCTGTTCTCTTGCCTCAACCTACACACACAGCTGGAGGAGGAGCCTGAAGATGACGCAGCGCGACCTGAGGTGACGGAGCTCCCTCGTGTGCAGAGGAGGGAGGAGGGGGCGTCGGCCTGTCACAGGGAACCAATAGTGATCAGCCGGGTCAGTGATCATCCCTCCCCCGAGGAGGTTCAGCCGTCACCCCCTCTGTACACAATACATGATGATGTCAAATAAGACGCCGCCATACGCCCGGGGCCCCCGACGGGTGACAACGTGTCCCCTCAAATATAAAACATGTCAGAGAGGGCGCCGAGAGCAAGGAGTCACAGGGACGGCCCCCCGTGTGTCCCCAGCTGTGAATCTGGCCCGCTACTCGCCCACC
>NW_017308462.1:2088-2441 GCF_000935625.1 Nanorana parkeri | reverse complement strand
GGATGGCAGTATTGTCACACTTCACTCTCCCGGCTGCTGCAGAGCGACAGTTAGCCAAGGGACCCCATCAGAAGAATGCTACGGGGGCCCCATGATCTGTAGCCACACCCCTTTTATCTTCTCAACATATACACTGTAACTGCAGAGGATTCAAATCCAATGAATGAAAGGGGGAGGGGCCAGGGAGTCAGGCTGGGGAGGAAAGGCCCAGATGATGCTGGACGTCCTCCGAGCTCCCAGTGTGCAGAGACATCAGAGGTCGGAGGTCAGATTCATAGATTTGGGGGTGACGGGTCGGCCTTATTTCGGGGGTATTTGGGGTTCTGGGGCCTCGGTCGGTGGGGGAGGGGGAG
>NW_017308462.1:0-513 GCF_000935625.1 Nanorana parkeri | reverse complement strand
GGGGGGGGTCCCGGGGGTCAGATAAGCAGCCCGGGGCCCCTCCCCCGCTCAGACGTGTGCGCAGCCTGTGCCATACACAGTCACATGACCCCCGGACGCAGAAATCAAGCGTTTCCTTGACGCGGTCTGACGTCCAATGCCATAAAGTGATCCCAGGGAACCGCTGCCCCTCCTCCGTTCCCGGGCTCATAGAGAAGACCTACAGGGCAGGAGCAGGCGAGGATCGGCCGCAGAGTATTCCTCCTGCAGGGGATCTCCCCTCGTTAGACCGAGCCCCCAGAACGCATCATCATCATCGGAAGTCTGTCAGTGTGCACAGGACGCCGACAAAGAGGGATCAGAAGGTTACACATCAACCCCCCTCCCCTACCCCCACCGCGCACAGTGCAGCACACAGACTCCTCCCAGAGGAAACTCCCAACATCACCGTCCAGACCCTTCCCTATGGGATATATCACCAACATAGACCGCCGCGCTGTACAGAGGAGCTTACACTCTAATGTCCCCTCCCCC
>NW_017308461.1:197449-198295 GCF_000935625.1 Nanorana parkeri | reverse complement strand
CCATCCCTTGGAAAGGGATTATACATTCTTCTCTCACCCGCGTGATGTCATGTCCCGTATAGATGTCCTTCTTATACCTCCGACCCTCCTAGCAAAAATCACCCATGTGCGCATAGAAGACATGGTCATCTCAGATCACTCTCCTGTGTCATTGGGTATATCTGGATTAGACATTCCATCTAAACCTCCCACGTGGAGGACTAAATGACAACACCTTTCAAGAAAATGTAAAAATGTGGTGGTTAGAATATGAGTCATGTAATTCAGCTCATAAGTCAGACCCATTTCTTTATTGGGAGGCGGCTAAAGCTGTGTTACGCGGTAGGATCCTGGCATACTCGTCCTCTCGTAAAAAATTGACCATGCAAAGGTATAGATCTGCTTGTCGGAATGTTAGACAGGCTTATACTACCTTTAAATCAGACCCAACCCCAGATAACAGATCCACCTGGTTGCTGTCCAAAAATACATGTGACCACTGGATACAACAATATGAATCACACATCAGATCGCTCAAAGAAGTGGATTTATTTAAATTCGGTAATAAGCCTGGGAAGCTCATGGCAGCACTTGCTAGGAGTCCACATAAAACCTCTCATATCACTCAACTGGCTGACAACGAAGGGAAGGTACAAACTGATTCGGATAACATTTCCCAAATTTTCTCTTCTTATTATCAAAAATTGTACAGAACTCAACAGGTGGATTCACTAGGTGGATCACAATACCTGAGCTCTATTGATCTACCCTCGCTGTCAGACACTGATTTGCTATTCCTCAATGAGGAAGTGACTGCTCAAGAATTAGAAAGAGTTATTAAGACATCTAAAAGAGCAAAAGCGCCCG
>NW_017308461.1:196871-197142 GCF_000935625.1 Nanorana parkeri | reverse complement strand
ATTGAACACTCACGTTTGTCGGGTACTTCTCGGCGCCCACTTGCTCTATTGGCACTGGACGCTGAGAAGGCCTTTGATAGTATAAATTGGTCCTGGCTTTTAATGGTATTAGAACGTATGGGTTTTTCAGGTATGTTTTTAAATTTTATTTCAACTATGTATACCTCACCCAATGCACAAATATTCACTTCCACGTTCCTTTCTTCTCCTTTCACCTTACACCGAGGCAAGCGCCAAGGATGCCCACTATCACCTCTTTTATTTAATCTGG
>NW_017308461.1:192482-195566 GCF_000935625.1 Nanorana parkeri | reverse complement strand
CACCTTACATCAGCTCATGTTAATCCATAAATTAGACACTAGGCATAATTTGGCCCGCACAGATAAGTTTTTCCATACTTGTACGCACTTCTTGACAACTGAATGCACACTTCTTGAGCTTAAGGACATTATGTCTGTATTCAAACGTTCCAAATGGTACCTCCAAGCTCAATCTACCGGCTCTTTGGGTAACCTTGCTGTACTTTGAGTCATCACACCTAAGCCTTGGCACCTCACTCATGTATATCACACATTCAGGTAATGACGACCTGTTTCCCACATTCTCTTCATAATAACCGTGATAATCTGAAGACTTTTCCGCACTCACATGCTTACTACAGTATCGTACCCTCTATTGCCTGATTCTGATCCATCTCACAAACCATTCATGTCGATCACCTGAGTTCAAGTTCTTACAAGTGTAAATTGTTACCCATACATCAAATATTCTGGAATTTGGACTGTAACTGTCAATTTACACACTTTTGGTATAAAATGGCTTAGGTCCCTGACATGAGATTATATAGCTTTGTAATTCCGTTATGTTTTCAATGCATTGTTTAATTTTTCAAGTACTATGATGACTCCTTTTATTAGGATTCTTATTTTAATCTATGTCTTACACTTCTGTATTGCCATAAAAATTGCAATAAAAATTTACTTGCTTAAAAAAAAAGAAAACAACTATTTTCTAGGTGCACTAGTGGTGACTGGCGTTGATCAATTGCTGAAAAACGCTAGTTACCACCATTGGTGTGAATGAGTCCTTAATGTACAAAGTCAGAGCTGTACATAATATTGCAGCCCAGAAACACGGGACGCAGTTCATTCGTGTGGATTTATTTTTTAATTGCACATGTAAAAA
Source organism: Nanorana parkeri (assembly GCF_000935625.1). Classification (NCBI taxonomy): domain Eukaryota; kingdom Metazoa; phylum Chordata; class Amphibia; order Anura; family Dicroglossidae; genus Nanorana; species Nanorana parkeri. The sequence goes on along the minus strand of NW_017308461.1, from coordinate 194,701 downwards.
ATTAGTTTTTACCCTATATTCCATTTTTATTGCCTTTTTGTCCCTCTGATATTGTTACTCATTGAATCTGAGTATATGTTTTCAGTCCATATAAATGTTTCCACTGATCATGTATAATAACAAATGCAGTCATACCCAGCATGCACAATATTTAGCGGGTTATTCACTAAGGATCCGATGAATTAAGCCAAACGTTTGGCTAATCCTTCGGCTTGCTTCGGCTGCAGGAAGCCTTCGGTTCAGCCAAACTTTAGAGCTGCTGTACAGGCAATTCACAACTAGGGATGGTCTCGATGTTCGAGTCATGCAACAGTTCGATTCGAAAATCATCAGTTCGTGTGTTTGGCGAACACACAAACTATCAGGGCGTTCGGTGGGCTAATCGCCTGCCGAGCGTTCCACAAGACACTGCGCACCGCACAGTGCCTTGTGAAGCCCTGATTGGGTAAAGCAATGCACCTGACCACAGGTCAGGTGCCAAGACTTTACCCAATCTCAGCACAGTGCACTGTTAGAGCCATGATTGGGCAACGTAATGAGGACTTTGCCCAATCATGGCTCACACAGTGAAGTCCTGGTAGGTGCCAGACAAATGTAAATTGTTGAGTGGAGCTAGCTGTCACCGCTAGCTCCACCAAATTGTTTATATTTTGCCGGCATCTGTCAGAATGCCATTCTGGGGCGGGAGCTCATCGCGAGCAGACGGTTTGGTTGGCTTTGGGTTTTTCTTAAAAATGATTTCTATTTATTTAATTTTTTGTATTTTTTATTTAGTCTAGTTGTCATTGTCGTGGACAACGCTGGACGTCGTGATTGACCATGGATCGGTGGATCTATTTTTTTTTTTGGGGGGGGGGTTTAACAATAAAGGACTTGTCAAAATCCTTTGTTGTGGTTTTTTTTTCAATTAAAGGATTTTTACCATTTACTCATTCACAAGGGGGGCCGCATCTGGGTGCCTCTTTTCTTAAAGGGGTACCTGATGTGAATAAGCCCCCTGCCGTCACCCCCACAACCAATGCCCCAGAGGTTGTGGGGAAGAGGCCCTTGTCCCCATTGGCACAGGTACAAGGTGATTTTCCAGAGGCGACCCTGGAAAAGCACCCTCCCAGTGCTGAGGGCATGTGGCCTGGTATCACAGGGAGGGGGGCGCTTGCTCGTCCCCCCTCCTTTCATGCCCTGCCAGGCCTATGCTCGGATCAAGGGTCTGGTTAGGAATTTTAAGGGGAACCCCATGTTTTTCCCCCCATTTTTGGAGGTGGGGTTCCTCCTTAAAATCCCTACCAGCTCTTAAGGGCCTGGTATAACTTGGAAGGGGAACCCCACATACTTTTTTTGTTTTTTTAAATGGGGTCCCTCTTAAAATTCCTACCAGACCTATAGGGCCTGGTATGAATTTTGGGGGGAACCCCACACTTTTTTTCCCTTTTATTTAAATTGAGTCCCTCATAACATTGCTTCCAATCCTACCAAAACCTAAAGGGTCTGGTATTGTTTGGGCAGGAGAACCGCACACTTGTTTTTTTTCTTTATGAATGTCATTTTTTGCTGCAGCAGGTGCTATACATCATACAGATGCGCCACTTTACATGCAGTTTAAGGGGACCCCCCAGGCACGATATTTAAAAGGAATTTTAAATTTTTATTGTTTCACTTTAAGCCATGTTAAAATCACTTCTCCTTTAAAATGTTTATTTTGTAACAGTGTTTTCTTTCATTGATACATGTCCCCCAGGGCAGTACCCGATTCCCCATACCTTTTTATGGCCAATGCATATAAGCCTTCAAAAAGGGGACATTTGATTTTCTGAGTTCTGGTTCCATAGACTTTCATTGAGTTCGAAGTTTGAGTTCGAACATTTTCCATGTTCTAAAGTTCAAACTTGAACCGAAGTCAGGTGTGTTTGGCCCATCACTTTTCACAATAGCCTGTACAGCAGCCGAAGGTAGCCAAAGCACACAGCCGAGCTGAATGCATATGTTTCAGCTTTGCTGAGCCGAAGATACAGCCAAAGTGGGGTGAATGGTCTGCCGAAGTGGACCATTCTCCCCACATATTGTAAACAAATAGATTTAAAAACACCAGCATATGATCCCCCTCCCAATTCATGCCAGACCCTTTAAGTCTAGTGGAAATGTTAGGAGGAACCCCTGAGTTAAATATTTTAAGGGGGAACCCTAATACCCAAAAATAAAAAACAAATCTGCCCCCCCCCCCC
>NW_017308461.1:154401-192446 GCF_000935625.1 Nanorana parkeri | reverse complement strand
CCCCTTGAAATGCCATACCAGACCCTTAATGTGGGCACTTGCCTGGCAGGACAGAAAAGGGGGGATGAGTGAGCACCCCTGCTCCATATCAGGTTACATGCCCTCGGCATTGAGAGAGTGCTTTTTCAGGGGGGGCACTGGAAAAGCACCTTCTCACTATGCCTATGAAGACAAGTGCCTCTTCCCCACAACCCTAGCCTGGTGGTTGTGGTCATCTGTAGGGGGACTTATCTGAATCTGGGTACCCCCTTTCATAAAGAGTGCCCCAGATACCGTCCTTCCCTTCTGAATGAGTAAGGGGTTATTGTACCCCTACCTATTCAATGAAGAGTTAAATAAAAAGTAAATAAACACACCAGACTTTTGAGACAATCCTTTATTTAAAAAAAAAAAATTATCTAACTATGTAATCCATGGTCAATCCCTTCATCCTGCAATGTAATTCAACATAAATCACGATGAATGATGACGCTGATTAGTTGAAACAAAAAAAAAAATGCCACCCACCGGACCAGACCGCTACCGACGAACTGCCACTGCAAAGTAGAGACGTCACCAGTGTCTCCACCCATCTGTTCGGCCCGGGACCTTTCAAATCCCTCATTTTGCGGGGGCAGTTTTTCAGTAGTGGTCAGGTCTGGTTTTTTTTTATTTCCCACATCAGCATTCAACTATTAATTCTCTGCTGTGCGGCCCCTATACTAATAGGGGTGAACATTAACAAGTGAACTGCCAGACGTTCAGCTCAGCTGATCCAGATGTTGCATCGGCTGAGGCGTATGGTTTCTTCCTTTCCGTTTAGCTGAACGTTTTGAGGCTGTTTAGCTGAACCGAAGGGAAATGAAGTGAGCCGAAGGCAGCCAATGTACAGCTAAAAATAGCCATACAGAGCTGCTGTGAATTGCCAAACAGGCTTTGGCTCACTTCACTTTGGTTCTGTTATTTATTCGGCAGCTTAGTAAATAACCCCCTTAATTTTTTGTTGTAATAAGTGAAGTGCAACATATATAGTAATATAATTTAATACAGCATAGATAGAATCTGTCACACTAGTAAGTTACAAAGCTTTGGCTACTTTGATTTATGCCCTTGGGATGCATGTGTCACTGAGAAGCATCTTCAAGAAGTAACAGTGAAAGTGCAGACTTCTATTCCATCATTGCATATTGCTAAGTGTTCAGACTCTGTCACAAAGATAATGAGAGTATGGTAAGAAATAAATCAAGAAACCAACTGGGGAATAAAACAATTTTTGGCAGATACTTACTGAATTTCCTTTGGGTTTTTTAGAAATGTACAGGTGCAGTAACAGAGGCTGGCATGATACGATGAATACCAGAAAATTGTTAATGGGCATGCCGGGGGTAGTAAGTTTACAATTTCACCTGCGAATTCCTCTAATTGCCAGTGATCTGTAAAAGTTATTGTTTTCTGCATCCATAAGACCTGCCAATTAAAAAGGCTCCCTTCCCCTGGCACAAAACGTACATTTCAGATTTGTGTGTTGCTGGTTGCTAAGCCACCTGCTAACTTTATGAATTTTCATGGAGCTCCAGGGGCAAAATATGCCCACCATTATCACCAATTGCACCAAATTAACACAGCAATTACAAAACCAAACTATACAATCATGTTACTTCTTTGAGTTCTCCACAATGGGGTTAATTTATTAAAGGAGTAAAGCATGTTCATTTTCAAAATTAATGTTTCATTATCTTAGTAAATGAGGTACATCAAAGTAAAAATCAATTTTTCAAAGAATATTCAATCATATGCAAGATAAATAAAAAATACAAGATTTTTGCTTGCACTTGATTGAATGATTGAAGTACAACACATTAAAGAAAACCAGGTAAGAATTACTAACACCTCTGAAATAATCATTTGGAAGGAGGCAAAAATACGAAATACTGTGGAAAAATGTTACCTCTGAAAACTCTAAAAAAATAAGAAACTGGAGGAATATGTAATCATCCTGTATTCACCCAAAACTGAAATATTACCACCATTAATTATCTTCAGCAATGTAAATCATTCATTGATTATCAAACGTGTAAATTGTTGCAGTAATACTATAACACATTGGCTGTCCAATGGTGTTTTAGTATTTCTGCAAATGCCCACGTGGTGACCCACTCAAGCAACATTCAGTAACAATTGTCAATATCTAGATTTTTTCCGGGTTGCAGTAATTATAACAAACTAATGTTACATTTATCTGTGGCTGTGTAACTGTTTTCAGATGGCCAGTCATTGGATGTATCCTTCATTGCCTATGTAGAACTGCTGCCTATGTTCTTCTAAATATACATCCAAAATAGCATTTGCTGCTGTTTAGCCTTCTCCATGTTCTCCTTTTCCTGAAAACCACATATTGCCTGTGAAAGATGGATTCAAGTGCAGGTGAATGCGGTCAAATGCTGCATCCTTTGAAATTCATCTTCTACAACAAAAATCAATGCTCTACAGTTGTAGAACACATTAGAAGAATATGCATATACTTAGCCGAACAGTGTTCGGCTCACTTCACTTCTGATCGGTCATTCACTCGGCTGCCCTCGGCAGCTTTGTGAATAGACACCATTGTTTTTTTAAGAAGCCTTGAGCAAAGCCATTACTGAGAGCCATCTGGAAAAAAATAAATTCTTGAATTTATGAGACCACTCAACTTTCCATAATTAGATAATAATAATCTTTAAAGCAGCTACACTCAAAAAGTCAGCACGCTTATGTATCTTGCATGGATGACAAGCATCCTACTCTACACTGACTATCATTTCATGCAGTTCAATGATGTTCTGCATACAATTCCAAGTGACGGTAGTCTCAAACACCTTGTTGAAGATACCCTGTGCATTCCCAGAAAATAATTTAAATGTCAGTTCTCTGCAATAGAAGAGGTATTATAATCACCTCTCCAGCAGCCTGTGTCTCCTACCTTTGCTTAGTTCTAGTGCTGTCACCTCTCTCACACTCTTAAGCTTCTATACTTCCACTGTGGCTCCTTTTGCCTACACTGCTGACTTTTTGTGGAAGAGCCACAAAGACTCACCCCAGGCTATTACAATAAAGTGTCAGTGGACAGAAGCCTGAGCATGTTTTCAGAATTGTATCTTCTTTAAAGAATAACTATACTTTTGATGCCTTTATCCTTTAAAAGTACCCCCTCCTTCTCAGCTCCCTCCCTAAATCTTACACTTACCCATCCCTGCTCCTCTGAGATCTTTACTCTGTAACTTACTATAAGTTGCACAAATGGCATTTTAATAGTCTGCTGGGTACTTTTTGCTACTAAGCATGCATGCTGCAACCTCCGAGTATTCTTATGGGAAGGATGCCCAAAAGCAAGATTAAATATCAATGGTTTTTCATAAGGATGCAGAAGTAGAAGACGAGGAAGAAGAAAAGCTTGACCAGCAGACTTTTGAACATGCAACTTTGCACCTCTCAGGAGTTTGCAGAGCGAAGTGAAGCACTTTTGTAGGTCCGTATGCCATACGTCCTTGGCAGCGAAAGGGTTAAAGGATGAATGTGCTAAAAGTACTGTTGTCCATTAATCAACCTTGTTAGTCGCTTGAGAATATCCACAACAACAACTATTATTTTCACCTCTCCAACTTCATGTGTTTACTACCTTTGCTCTGTTACAGTGCCTGTGCCTGGCTCTTCAGCATTTGACACTTTTGGTAGCATCGGATGCCTGTGTTCCCCTGCCACGCACATTGGTTCCATCTTTTGACTTCTACATCACTGCTGTGTCTGTAGTGACATAGAGGTCAGAAGAAGGAACCACAGTGGACAGCAGGTGACACATACATGAGAAACTCCTGAAAATATTGAATGCTGAAGACTCTGGGAGATGTTGCAGCACTGAAATTGAGGAAAGGTAGGAGACACAGCCCATGGGAGAGGTCAGTATAATAGGTGTTCTGCTGCTGGGAACTTTTTTTTTGAATATTTTAGGTTGCTTTAAACAAGCACCAGATTAGGAAAGGGAGGATCAACCCTAGAAGCCCAATAGGTTCTGCTACATGCGCATACAGGGAATATGTTGAACATGTTAGCAGAAATCAGTGCAAGCAGAATGATGATGACTTTTACTTCCGCAATGGAGGTTGGGGATGCGGCTGTGCTTCCTAGCAGGGGAACATGGGTCACAAAACTGTACAGATTTACAAATTCTTTAGTAAGTAAAACAATTCCCATGTAGGCATTTTAATTAAGAATTTAACTGCTTGGTCGAAAATCTGCTTAAGTAGCCTAGAGTGCATATATTTGAAATCCATTTCTGTCTGGCATGCTAGTGTAATGACGCATGCTGTGCTGTGCAATAGCTGTCATTCTTCATGATCTTGTCTGACCAGCATGGATAATCTGCTTTGTTACATTGCAGCAGGACCACAAAGCACTTACAAGTTTAACATTTTAGTAATATTTGAATTTTCAGCTACATTCGTATTTTTAACGGTCACATATGGTGCACAGAGTTTCTATTTGACATTGCCCTAAAAACTAAGGGGAATTATGCTACTCTTTATTATATCCAGACTGATTCTGTTCGCACTAGAAAAATACACAACTTTTCATTACACATACAGTATATTAAAGTGGAACTATGGACAAAATAGAAAATTACATATGATGATGGGGCAGTCTTTAACAAGCCAAGATGTCCAGCAAAAGTGTCAGGTAGAGATTTGAGACAAACTATTTAAATATGACAGGGTTCTTGCATTGATCAATTTTATTCATATAGTTAAACTATTTATACCAAAAGGAAAACACTTTTGTAGTAACTGCCTAAAAAGTGTTAGCTGGAGTTAGGCTTTAATTTATTAGTTACTCATGGAAAGTCCATCTAAATCTACTAGTCTATCACTACCCTATCCACAGGTTGACGATGTTGCTGTCCAAGGGTGGCTACACTGTTTTAACATAGATACAGTGTAGGAGTGAGGGTAGCAACCCCACAACAGGAAATGTGTTACTGGCCAAATCAGCAGGTCAGCAGGTGTGACCGGGTGAAAATGCATAAGCACAATTGGGGGACAAGGACAGAGCCTTGTCACCCTACAACAGAAAGTGCCTGGCCAATGGCCTTCATGGTAGCATAAATAGTATTAATACAATGAAAGCTGCTGATATAAAAATGTTGCAAATAACGTTTGAACATGCATTGGTGTGTTGTATCATATATGACATTTTAGTGATTGGGCTAAAATATACTTTAATTTCTATATATAGTAGTTTTTGAAGTGTAATAACATTTTAATTATTGCTTATCCATAGCGATGTGCAAATGCAAGTTCACAAATCAGGAAGCAACTAATGTTTTATTTGCCTGAATATATGCATACAGTTTTCCACTGTGTGCCCAGTAGCCTATAAGTCCTGATTGTGTCCCTAAATTTTGTGAATCTTCCCAAAACAGACAGATCTGCATGTAAACATTCTGATTGGCTCATCTTTATAACTGGGGGCTGCAGCACTTACACTTGAATAATTTCAGCTCAATGCTTATTGTATTTCAGTTATACTAGCAGAAACTTTGCGGGTAACTCTAAGTAGAGAGCGAACATGGCATGTACTTCAGTATAATAGTCTTTGACAATATACAAGCATGTATAAGCATATGCATGAATGTATGTAAATAACATGAACCTTCAGGAAAATTACAGTGACATACACAATATAATGCTCATTCTTCCTAGACCATGACTTCTAGTCATGACTCATTAACTTTGTATGTTGCTCTACCTTTACAAAATACAGTCTGGCTAAGATTATATGGCAAAGTGATTAATGAGAGGAGTACAAGAGAATCAAAGAGAAATAAATTGTGCCGAGAGGCAACATGAAATTTTCCCTGCAAACGTCAGTTATTTTAATTATTGCCATGCTAGCAAAAATCAATTTACAGTTAGGTAACTATAACTAATTTGGGTTCTCTGCAATATGAATGAATTGTTATCCTTGTACAAATCATAATGAAATAACATCACCAAACTAGAGTTTCTTTATTGAGCCAATGTTCAGTCCACAGATGTGGTGGCTGTACTGTTTTTCCCGTTTTTTTTTGTATTTGTAAAATGTGCTTTGCATGAAAAACAAAAACCAATGCAGCAACCACATCTAAGGACTTAAATTGGACCTTTACCCCCTTTCACTAAAAATCACATCAGCATGCAGCTCTGCAGGCTGATATAAAATCATACCACAGTAAATAGTTAAGCAAACATGTTTTTTATTTACTACAAATAGAGTTTATCTACTTCCTGGTCCAGTTCTGGCACAATTGATGTAAGTATGCCCAAGCGTTGCATCCTGGGAAGGTTACATCAGCAGTGCATTGGTGGGAAATCTCATCTGTAATCTCATGAGACCTTCAGGGAAAAGCATTTTCCTCCCGAGATGATGTGCATGGTCACATGTCCTAGTCACATATGTCAGAGTTCCAGGAAGTAAAAATGCCTTAGTAAAAATGGCCACTGTGAGTGTGAACTTATCTTTCCGTCATTCTGCTTTCTTTACCTAATAGCATGCTACTTGCCAGCACATGAATGTAATGGTTATGTGTGCTGTTTCTCCCTCTCGCAGTCTGAGCTGCTCTATAAGAACTACAGTGGCAGATACTAAGTTATAGTTATACTTACATATTTCTCCCTATTTTTCAGTTAATAAATGACATCATTGTTTTGTACGGCACCACAACCATAATGTGTATTGAAAGAAAAAAATTTAACCTTAAAGTTACCAATATTCAAATACTTCAATAAAACCACATTTTATTTATCATATACATAAATCATATACATAAATATTCTTGCATGTTAAAAAGGTTTATTATACTGTATAGGCCAGAAAAATATTTTTATCAGTACATCTATGTTACACAATACTGTATCTGCCATATTACAGTGCTGAACATGCAGTGGGTTAGAGATCACTAAATTTGTCTCTTAGCTCTAGAAAAAAAAACAATAAAAGAATCTGTGACTCAAACAAATGTCAGTGAATAAATAGTAAATGGATCATATGTGAAGTCTATACATGTTCATAACTCTGAAGATGTCTATATATAAACAGCAATAGTGATGAATATTTCTTGTTCCTTCACCAAATGCAGCACGTACACCACACCAGATATAGGGGTGCTCGCCTTATTGATAGACCCCAATAAGACTCCCCCAGAATGGGGAAGGGAGGAGTGTACAAGAGAAAACCATGGTGGCGAGGAGAAGAAGGGGGTTGCAGAGCAAAAAAAGAAGATATGAACACTAGGAGAGGATGTTTTTAACCCCTTCATGACTGAGCTTGTTTTTAGTTTCTGTTCGTAAATGACTGACACACTTTTGAAATTTTTGCTGTGTGATTCTTCCACGTCAGTAATATACTTTCTTACAAAGTGCACCCACACATATTATATATTGTTTTTTAGAGGACAGATAGGGCTACATATTTATATCACATATGTGCGTCTAACGCCTCACTTAGGACAAATAAAATATAAAAAAAGAGGAAAAAACCGTTTAAAAAAAACACTTTTTTCCCAGTTTTGATTTGTAGTATTTTTTTTACAAAACCAGCACAGCTAAAAAAATGCAATAAATACATTCATTTATTTGTCCCTTATTTTATTTTATTTTTTACACAATTTTTTTTTTTTTTTACACTTTTCACTTTTTTTTTTAACTTAAAAATGTTATTTTATTTATTTAATTATATCAAGCAGATTTTGTGAATTAATCTCACTGTTACTGCATGATAAATTAATAAATTTTTGGTTATTATCAGGCTGCTTCAAACTTCAGAACAGCCGATAATAAGTTAGTGACACTGATCCTGCAGCAGTTCAGGATTCAGCTGTTACTAAATGTTTTCTGATTGTTGCAACAACGATCAGCAAACAAACATTCTTCTTCCAGGAATAGATACATTGTAGGAATAGACACATTTTGTATCTATTCATGAAAGAAAAAAAAAAAGCCAGTATAGCTTGAGAGAGATATCTCTCGATCTATACGAGCTGTCAGAATGCCGGCAAAAGCCGGCATCTGTGTCCGCTTTGCTTTGACTCTCAGACACCCGATATTAAGGTATCGGGTGTCTGAAAAAGGTTAACCCTTTCATTAATGAATGCCTCTGTAGTAAGGGCATACATTAATGAATGTTAAAAGCTGATTCTCAGCGATTAACAGCCCTCTAAAGCAGCAAATAACTCGTCACGTACAGTGTAGGTGACAAGTCATTTGGTCCCTTTGTGGCTGGACGTACAGTGTACGTCTCCCGTCATGAAGGGGTTAATGTCAGTTGGATTCCCCTGGGAAGTCAGGGAGAATTAATTTTAGGTAAAGGATTTAAATATCCCCTGGTAAAGAATTTGAATAAATTTGATATACTGATATCCATGCATAAATTTGTACATCAGCTGAATATAAAGAAACATTTCGCACTGGATAGATCAAAGAATTATATACAGAACACTTTGTCACAGTTTACACATACCACATTCGCGATTAAATCCACGTTTAACCCGGATATACGGAATGACAAATATGTTGACATTTTCAAGAATATAGTTATTAAAGACATTGAGAATTTACCATTCATATTATAAAAGGTATCAAAGACTTGGAACAAAACAACAAAATAGTAGTTAGACCTGCTGACAAGGGGGGCTCTATAGTAGTTTTGGATAAAGTAGACGACATTAAAGATATGGAGAAACTCCTGTCAGATCAGGATACTTCTCAGAAAAGATCCAACCTCCCTCTATCAAAAAGAGCTGGTGAAGCTAGTAAAGAAGGGAAAGACAACAGGAATTCTTTAAAAAAAAAGTTGAGAACTATTTAGTACCATCGCAATGTAGAATACCAATAATTTACTATCTGCCAAAAGTTCACAAAGATCTACAGAACCCCCCGGGTCATCCAATAGTTAATGCTATTGGGTCGCTCACTAATTGACTGGGGAGCATGTCGACTTTTTTCTGTAGCCCCTTGTACAATGGAGTTCTACTTATTTGAAAGATACTAAACACCTAATACATGAGATAAATAATAAATCCTTTAATGAAAATAGTTTTTTTATTTACTGCAGACGTAGCATCTCTGTATACAATTACTGATCATATAGAAGCTCTACAAAATCGATACTACAGTAGGATGAGACCCTAGAAGAAGAACAGAAAGATTTTCTATTAGAGGCCCTTAATTTTAGTCTCTCTATTTCTGGTTTGTAAAAACGTTCTTAAGGCAGAAAGCTGGCATTGCTATTCGTACCAAGTGTAGCAAACTCATTTATGTTCAAATGGGAAACAGAAACCATATTAGAAAGGAGGCCAGTACAGTTGTTGTTTTACAAACGATATATTGATGATATTATTATGGTTTGGAAAGGGTGCAGAGAACAGTTGCAGTCTTTCTTGGACTATCTGAATGACAATAATAAGAATATCAGATTAACCTTTAATGTTCAGTCGAATTCTAAACAATTTTTGGATTTAGAGATATTTGTGGAGAATGGGTCATTAGCATCCAAAAGGTATTTTAAAGATACAGATCAAAATAGCAACATCCCCGTGACTAGATGTCAACTTCCTATATGGTTAACAAAAACCTAGGAGGCCAAATACTGCGTATTAGGAGAAATTGTTCTAATGAAGGGGATTTCAGAACCCAATCTGATCTTTTAAAAAATAGGTTTATACAGAAAGGTTATGAAGAAGATTCTCTTAATAAGGAAATTGAACGGATATAAAAAATCCAGAGAGAGGATCTCTTGAAAGATAAACCCAAGGGGGCAGAATGTAAAGACCGACAGCTAGCCTTTATTTCAGACTATAACATTCAGTTTAGGGATGTAGAAACGATTGTTATGTAACATTGGGACATTCTGAGAATGGATGCATAGCTACCAGGGTTACTTCCCTCGAATCCTAAATTTGTTTATAGGAAGACTAGATCTATAAAAGACATAATAGCCAAAAGTGTAATTGATCCACCTATTGGGAAGAATTCGGTCACATTCTTGGATGCAGTAGGTTTTTATGCATGTGGCCATTGTCATGCGTGCAGTAATGTGAGGAGGAGAAAACATTTCATGATTAACAGAGATAATATTTAGGTCAAGATAAAATAAATCATCCCATGTGATAGTGAGGGAGTAGCTTATGCTTTAGAATGCCCATGCAGGCTACAATATATAGGTTGCACCTCTAGGAAATTGGCAATTAGAATTAAAGAACATGTTTACAATATCAGAGGAGGTTTTAAGGAACACTTTGTGTCCAAACATTTTGTGGAATTTAACCCCAAAAATACCAATTTTCTCCAATTCTGGTGGATTGAAAAGATTAAAAAACATTGGAGAGGAGGAAATTTGAGACGTGAACTGGCCAAAAAAGAGACAGGTTGGATCTTTAGATCAGGTACCCTGAAACCCAGGGGTATGAACGTTGATTTCGATCACAATTGCCTTATAGCCAATGCCTGAATTTTTCATGTTCTACTTTGTAGGCATATTTGCTTGGTTGTGGGTGATCATGCACATGCACTAATGTGCATTTACTATGTTGGTATATACTTTGTTATGTAGAGCTTTTTATAGAGGGGTTATGAGATGTATATTTGTACAGCTTACTGCATATTTATTTTTTCTTATATTTGCTCTTATGGGGATTAATTTTTATTGCAATGTTTTTAGAGTGAATATGGTAGACAATGACTGTTTCCATTCTTGAGATGGGCAGTCTGGTCTATTCAGTGAATGGTGGTAAGTGGGAATGCTTCGTGATTATAGATGTGACTATATATATATGCAACCTAGAACGTCACATGCTCCTGATCCCTGATGAAGTCACACTGAACATAACATGTGTAGGGCGGAGCATACGACGTCACATTGATCTCTATGACGAATGGCCGCAGTCATTTGAAACTCCTGCATACACTCCTAAGAGAGCTTCCATGCTGTGTTACCACTGCTTTTATATGAGTAATGTTCTTTCAATAAATCATAATCTGTTTGGATTGTACACGCTATGGTGTTTGCTTTCTCTTTTTGGATAACACGATCCTGGTATTGACATCCTATACTGAGGAGGCCTACAGTTCGATAAAGATTGGACGTTATTTTTCCCTACTAAAGAAGTGATATACAGATCTGTCTGCTGGTCTGATTACATCATTGGAGGACATCTGTGAGCGATTGGAGCGGAGGGTCCCCTCCCCTGGTTAAGAAGGGAATTGCCTGATCTGACCTTTTGTTGGGTTCTGTCAATAAGGTGAGCACCCCTACATCTGGTGTGGTGCACGTGGTGCATTTGTTGAAGGAACAAGAAATATTAATCACTATTCCTGTTTATATATGGACATCTTCAGATTTATGAACATTTATAAACTTCATATCTTATCCATTTACCATTCATTCACTGATATTTGTTTGAGTCACAGATTTGTTTTTTTGTATTGCTCATTGTTGTAGCTCGGCACATTTAGCTATTCATTTTTCACATATACACTCACAGTGGGTGTACATCCGAGTGCCTTGTAGCTGTTAGCTTGCTTATTGGTGCAGTTCATTTTCATATATATATTTTTCTTAGTTAGCTCTGCGTCATCAGGAAGGAATGGAGATATTTCATAAAGCTATAAAGAAGTCCTGTAAGCCACCAGACTCTCAGCATAAAAATCTCACAGGTAAATGTATAACATAGAAAAATCCATGTTTAAGAGTGGCTTTCATAAGGCATTAAGCTACTTAGCGATCCTCTAAGGCCACAACCAACAGGTGCCTGGAAGCAATATCCACCTCAAATGCAATTGTAAATAGGATCCTCACAGCACATATCCTTTGATAAGTACCTCTTGGTGGTGGCCTTACAGGATCACTAAGTAGTTTAATGCCTTATGAAAGCCACTCTGAAACATTGATTTTAATGTGTTATATATATTAACCTGTAAGAGTTTTATACCGAGTGTCTGGTGGCTTATAGGATATGCTGCCATTCCCTCCTGGTGAAACAGACCTAGCTGTTTGAGAAACACGTGCAGTGATCTCCAACTTACCACAAATTCAGTACTGTAATACAGTATATACAGTGTTGTATGACATGAATGTGTTTGTATTGAAAACAAATATTTTGCTAGTATATTAAACAAGCAAGACAGCAATGTGGCAATCTCTGATTGGATGAGAGGTGATTACGTCGCAAACCACCCCTCATTTGATCACAGAATGCCTTGTATTCATTGATAAACATACTACATGTCCTCAGAATGGCTGCTGTGCCAAGTGAGTGTTTTCAGAGCAGAGGGGAAGCTGCTCAGCACAGTACAGGACCCGGATGATCACGGCCAGCACTGTAGTGAGCCCAGCTACTACAGTGCTTTAAAGGATACTCAGCAGTCAATCACCTATAGCTTATGCATACTTAGTTCAAGCCAAGCTGGACCAACATACATATGCAAAATAATGCATACCTGGATTTAAGCTTTAAGTATCAGACTTAAAGATTCTACTGAATCAACTAATTTTATTCCAGAGCTCACTGAACAATTTCATATCCTTGTTATATCAGTTCATGTGTAAAAAAAAATCTAGTCAACAACACTGCATTGTTGACTTTACCAAAAATGTCAAGGTTGACATAGTTTTTTCCTATGTTGATTTTGAAATATGGTAGTCAAAACCTATAGGGAATATACTTATTTTGTACACAGAGCTAACTAACCACTTTCTCCATCAATATATAGCACAATTAAATTACTATTCATTTCGGCTGCACAGCACCAAGGCATATAAACACCATTCTAAGTTGAAAAACAAGTAGTGCCCTGGGATTTGTTTAGAAACAACTTTGAAATTACTGGTAGAGTGAGTATAATTGCGGTTCTCTTGCTATGTGCAGTGCAGATCATTAAACCTATCACAAGTCAGATGGAAATGAGCCGTTTAGAAGCAGCTTTCATTATATAACTTTATACTGAATTCTCTGTAAAATATATTACTATAGTTTCTCAGATGTAAAAATTACACAGGAACCAGGAAAAATAATCAAGTTAAACAGATGTCTTCTTGCTAATGTGCTTCAGAAAAAAATATGTGAATAAAATAGTTCATTATAAATAAGCCTGTTTTTAGCAGTCCATGCAGACATCTGTGCCAGATATTCTGCACAGTTTTATTGATTTATTTACTTTTAAGTTTCCTATGTTTGAGATGCAACACTTTTCCTTGAAGATCAGCAGAATTCGTCACCACAGCAAAGCAGCACTTAAGTTATGGGTCATTAACATAGCTGGGAACTTTGGATACAGCCCAACCCTGAGCTTTTCTACAATAGAACACCTTTGGCGGCTATACAGAAAAAAAGGTTGTAAGCAATAATCCTCACAGTGGCTGAAAGAGGAAATGCATTGCAATCATAAGATTACACATGATGATCAAAGCAAAAAGATAGGTGGGGTAAAAAATGGAAAATGGTTCAGAGATTTTAGGTTTAAAAATCCTGAGCGCCCAGGTTTAATAACTAAAAGGAACGTTTGGCATTGTGTAATATGTAATATGAAAGAGTGATTGCATATAAATGTTTCATATTTACATTTTCAGCCAGTAGATGGTGCTTTAAGCTCCTTTTTCATATGTTTACCTTTCTATGCTAAGCAGCACTGATGAAAAAAAGTCCCAGTGGCTCAAGCTCAAAGGTATATGCACATGTAAATGATTCTGAGAAGTGACTTATCCCCCTCCTTGAGAAACATGTTTAGCACTGTAATACAATGTATACAGTGTTGTATAACATGGGTGTGTTGGTATTGTTAAACAATATAATTATTGATAAATATTGACTAAACATATATATATTAGGCAAGGCAGTGATGTGGCATTCTCTGAATGGATGAGGGGTGATGACATCACAGAGAAGGTCTTATATTTATTGATATAAATACTAAGTGGTTCAATCACAAAGCTACCGTAGGCAGCCAAGTGAATAATCAAGCCAAAGTGAACTGAGCCAAACGATGTTCGTCTATTCACTTCAGCTCAGTGTGGCTGATTTCAGCCGTACATCGGCTAAAATCAGGTGTACTCTCCTCTTTCTCGGGGCCTGATTGCTTTGGGGGAGAGGTCACAAAAGCAATCAGGCCCCCACCACACACTATTCTTCTAGCCTCTTTGCCCCCACCACACGCTATTTCTCTTGTTTATTCCATTCTTTCCCATTTGGCCTCCCCGAATCTGCCACCCTATACCTCTGCCTGGGAGCGAGAACTGGGAGTCCACATTGGGGCGACTGACTGGGAGAAATCGTTTGTCTTCACACATTCACTCTCCATTGCCAGCAAGGCCCATGAGAAGAACATGAAAATGCTCACTAGATGGTACAGATGCCCCAAGGTCCTCCTCAGTGATTGCGAATGACCCCAAGATCCTGTTGCTATCTATGATCACTGGACCGCTTAAGTCATTGAAAAAACAGCAGCCAGGACAGTTATCCCACGCCATTGGTGCACGCCACGCCAGTGGCTCCTACTCTTGCGGAATGGGTTGTAGAAATGGATCCTATTGCTGACCTGGAAGGCCTCTTGGCTGGGGAACATGATACTGGCACCAAATATGTCTGCACATGGTCCACATGGATTACCTTCCGGGCTTCGGATGGTTTTCTGGAGGCCATTTCTCCCTGACTTGCCTGCTGGTGGATCTATCTGAGCACCATGGCTGGTGGTATAGCTGAGGTCCCCAAAGCCACAGGAGCAGGCGTTTCAGGGTCCCCGGATATGAGTGTCCGTTGTAAGGGAAAACTCACCCCCTCCACACCATCTCCCTCCATGTCCAGCCGCTGTACAGGGGACACAGGGACGGAAGCCGGCAAGGTCAAGATGGCGCCGGCGGCACTCGCGCCTGGGCCCTTCGCCTTCCGAGCGGATCTCCGGAGAGCTGCAGCCCGCCGACGAGACTTGGCGGACATAGATTTACTCCCAGGTATGTCCTGCACAGGCCAGGTAACTTTTCAGGCACGTGGATCTCGTCAGGCCGGAGGAATGTCAGGATGAGAGAAGGGAAGGTAACGGAGCTCCACCAAACACGTGTGATCCGCTTCACATCGTAGCCACGCCCCCCGATAGACTACAACTTTAATACAAATTAGCTAACTAAACATGTGATTGTAGTCCAACACTCCTTATTGTAGGCTTCCCTTCCATAGGTACAGTAAAGTAGATGACTGTTGTCACCACAGGAAGTGAGTTTTTGAAAGGAACACTAGGTAAACGTAGAAGGAAAAAAAGCCTGAAAAAAAAGAATGCAGCCACCACATCTAAAGACTACAATAGATTACAATTTTTGTTCTTTGATTTGGATAACTTTTATTATTCCATACATATTTTGGTTTTGACGTGATCTGTTGCCAGAAATAGCTGCATTTGATTTTACCATTGCAGTTGCCTTAATTAGGATAAAAAACTTTGAACTTATGAGATCAAACCCAGCCTTGACCAGTTACAGACATGGGTGCTTCATAAGAAAGAATAGTACCTTCTTGCTCTTAAAAAAAAGAAAAAGTCAAAGTCTGCAAGTCTTTTAACTGAAACAATATCTATCCATCACCATGGCAATCCTGTACCGTGAAAATCCTATTAACATCCCTCACTCTCTGAACAAATACTGCAGGTCCAATACACCAAACAAAGCAAACCTGAGCCACAATGATGAAGTACAGAAATTAACAAGAATCTATCCGCTCTACAGCAACAAACAGCACAATTAAAAAGAGTGGAAATGATATCAGCTGCAGACTTTCATTTAGTTGGAGGGAAAGTAATCCCAACAAAGAATACTTCCAAACTCAATAGGATTAATTCAGCATTTAAATGAGAAAGGTGGTGTATGTCTTACAAAGAGGGGAAAGTAATGACATTGCTTTCTTCTTCAGCACCTGGTGCTTTTGAAATTTAATTGAATTTAATGTTCCATCCCCGACAATGTTTCTGGTCCCATTGTTAACCTTAGGAACTGTTTAACGGTAAATGAGCAAAAGGTTGTGGGTGGAAGTACACAAGATCATTATGAGTAAGATGTATGAAATGGTTAATATATGAACACCGTTGATGTAAAAAGTATATAGTATTTTGCAAAGCCATACTACAGCATATTTTATTTCACTATAAATACTTTTATAGCCACAACATTGTTTAAATAGCATGAATTAGTAAAACAAGAAAGAACTCACCAGTGTGTAATGGTGACTAATGAGTCTTATCTGGTATGATCTGGTATGACTACATACAATATAACAGCACACTGGAATTAACCTATACCCCGATCGTATGGCCCAACTTCTGAAATAGGGGAGTAGGAAACTTTGGCTTAAGAGCAAAAGAAACAAATTAGTTCCAGAATACATGCATTCAGAATACATAATACCTTGGTTTACAAGTAACTTGGTTTGAGAGTGTTTTGCAAGACAAGCAAACATTTCTGAAAAATTTTGCCTTGATATACAAGCAATGGGGTCTATTCACGAAGCTGCCGGGGGCAGCCGAGTGAATGACCGATCTGAAGTGAAGTGAGCCGAACACTGTTCGGCTATTCACTTCAGGCTGGTACGGCTAATTTCAGCCGTACATCGGCTTGCTTCGTGTGGCTTCGGGTCGGCCGAACATGCTCTGCAGTGCAGAAGGAGTTCGACTCACTGCTGTTCAGGCTATTCTTAAAGATCCCGAACAGCAGTGAGTGAATTTGGCTCGGCTGTTCTGCTCGGTCCCTCAGAGGTACCGAGCAGAACAGAAAAAGAGTGAAAAAAGTTAAAAAAGTAAATACCAAACGATTGTGCGGAGCTAGCAGTGACAGCTAGCTCCGCCCAATAGTTTCCTATTGTCCGGCGGCTCTGCTGCTGTAAAAAAAGCAAACTCTCCCGGGTGCTCTGGGAGCCTCCCGCTCCCGGCCGCCAAGGAGAGAAGCACTGATGTGTCTTTTTTTTTCTTTATTCTGACACGATCGATGTCAGAATAGAAAAAAAATAAAAAAGAAATGTTCCCATTGAAAAGCATTGCGACATTACTATTGGCTATTTCAATTTGCAATAGCCAATAGTAAACTAGCATTGTACCCACCCTCTGCTGATGGACCTGATGGGGAACTGCAGCAGAGGGCGGGTACAATGCTAGTTTACTATTGGCTATTGCAAATTGAAATAGCCAATAGTAATGTCCCAATGCTTTTCAATGGGAACATTTCTTTTTTTTTTTTCCTATTCTGACATCGATCGTGTCAGAATAAAGAAATAAAAGGACACAGCAGTGTTTCTCTCCTTGGCGGCCGGAAGCAGGAGACTCCCGGGGAGCCAGGGAGAGTTTGCTGTTTGGAGATCAGTGTCCCTGGTTAGCAGGTAACCATGGACGCTGATCTCACTCCAAGTGGCCGGAGCCAGCCGTAAGATCATAGCTGGCTCTGCCCAGCTGTCCGAAGCAGGCTGTCGGCCGGCCAGCTTCGGCTTTCAGCACGGCTCAGCCGAGCCGATGCAAATGCGTTTGGCTCGGCCGAGCCGCACGGCCATGGTCGGGAGCTGTACGGGCTATTGTGAATCCTGGGGCCGAAGCTAGCCGAAGGATCGGCCGAAGCTACGGCCAGATCCTTCGGCAGCTTAGTGAATAGACCCCAATGTCTTGCACTAAGAGCAGAATTTTGTAGAAAAGCACCACCCGAATAAGGCTGTAGCAGTGCGAGCGATGAGCCTGTTTAACGACAATGCAATGTCACATTGGATAGATTCCTTGTTAGGGTTTCACGAAATGAAAAAGATTCCATTGAGCCGAGAGATAGCAGTGATTCCGTTAGTGATAGTGAAAGTCGTCCTGCACAATAATCCTCCTCTCTCTTGTCCCCTCACCCCCAGCCACGAAGGTAACCGGAAATTGGTTTATTTTTCTTTATATTTGGTACAGTATTATATTAGTGTATTGTATTGTAATCATTTTTATATGAATATTTTTGGGTTGTGGAACGAATCATCTGAATTTCCATTATTTCCTATAGGGAAATTCGCTTTGATATACAAACGCTTTGGATTACAAGCATGCTCGTAAACCAAGGTATTACTGTACATGCATTCTAATACGGTATCCGTTTATTCATCATATACTCTCAATTCAGCATTTTCAGTATGGAGTATTTTTTTTTTGGAAGAGTAAACCTTAATCACTATATTGAGTACACATAGTAAAATGATAAGTTTAAAATACAGTACAAGGCAAATAAATGTTATTGGAGTACAGAGTAAAACATTAAGGTAAGTGTAACATCTATACTTGATAAATAGATACAAGTTACCAAGAATGTAAAGTGACACGCTCTGATTTGAGGATCAGCTGATACAGCTGATAAACAAATAAGATACATTTTTGTTAATAGTTAAAGGAGAACTATGGGGTTAAGGCTTTTCCCCATAGTTCTCCTTAGGGTAACGGGAGGACACAAACTAGCATCCTCCTGTCACCCTAAGCTCAGTATACCACAAGCTGTAGCCCGCGGTATACTAAGACGCCGCAGCTGAAGCGGATCCCGGCAATTATGTCTGGATCCACCCAGCTAAGTGACTGACAGCTGGCTCTGCCTATCTAGAGGCAGAGCCAGCTGTACCCGCCCCGTCCGTTCCACCAGTCAGCACTGGCGGATTGGAGCGGGGGAAATCCAGCCCCTCCCCTGTCACGGCAGAGAGCCGTGACAAGATCGAGAGTTGAGCGAACGCCGGTATGTGTTCGCTCACCTCCCTATCTACTGAGCCGACTTGTGACAGTCTCATTGTCACAGGTCGGCTAGAACTATGAGGTGAGTGAAAAGCACTCACCTCATAGTTCTCCTTTAAGGTACTTGAATGCATTTTTAACTATCCTGAGTTTAGTTTAGGTTTAAACTAACACATGCCCCCATGTGCTCCAAGATGGAGACTCTCATAGTTTAGAGTTAGGACCGCACTATAAGAGGTGCTTTGGCGCGGCAGTGCGTCTTTCACATCCTCTGCTGAAGACGTGTATCCAAACCTCTGTTATTATCCTTAGTGGTGAGACAAGTTGTTTTACATGCTGGTTTGTGAGTGTGCCATGATGCCTTTCTACTGTTTTACTGTTCAAAGCCCATTTCGTGTGCACCTTACTGTATAACTGGTGACAAATTGTTGAGTGCGTTTGTCGTTTGTTTTGCTTGACCGATTTGGTGCAGCGACGCATGGGGTTTCTCAGCTGCCATTGGGATGTGCGGGATCCCTTGTGTGTTTCTGTGCTTTTAAGGAGGCCGGGCTTCCTCCTGACAAACCTGCACCCAATTTGAAATCTTCTGCCCCCATGTGCTCCAAGATGGAGACTCTCATAGTTTAGAGTTAGGACCGCACTATAAGAGGTGCCTTGGCGCGGCAGTGCGGCTTTCACATACTCTGCAGAAGACGTGTATCCAAACCTCTGTTATTATCCTTAGTGGTGAGACAAGTTGTTTTACATGCTGGTTTGTGAGTGTGCCATGATGCCTTTCTACTAGTTTAAGTTTAACACGCCTTTCACAAGCAGTTTTACAATTGACATATTTTATCAGGATTTTCTAATATAGATGACACCTTATCAATAAGTGTCTACCTTGCGTGTTCCATCAACAGAAAACTAACAACCCATATGATAACTGCAGACATTATTTTGGTAGATAATACTATGGTCTAATGCATTTTTATGATTGAAAAGGAAACCATAAGAGATAGGCATGGATTTTCAGGTGTCTTCTCTTCCTCACTATTTATATGTTTTTAAACAACTGGCGCACTAAAATGTGTATTATGTGCTGTGTTTTCCTTTTCAACTTCCCTTCAACTTTGCTGAAGTATAAATTTAATTTTTAATTAGATTCACTTCTTGTCTTCCTCCCTCCATGCTTTTTAATTCTCCATCCTGAATCCACTTAACCTTTTAAGCAGATCCATTTTTGTAAAGCAGATTACCAAGTACTCCAATCAGCACAAATATGTATAATGATGGCTTTTTACAGTCATAAAACTAATTTAGTAATGTGGCATTTCAACTCTAATTCTAGTTTGATCAATAAGTTTGAGAATTAATCTTTGAATGTTCAAACAATAATGTCCTAATTCTCTTGTGTAACCCTTTTTAAATTACACCTTTGGACTGCAGGTAAGTAAGAAGATGTTTGGCAGTATGGGCATAGTATCTGATCATTGGTAAATTTGAGTTTGTCCAACATCCCACATTCTTTATTTTTACAATCATTGTCTCCATCAAAATAACCTACTTACATTCCAACCTGTGAAGGGCTTGGAATCCTGTTTATGCTTTGCAACAGTCACATTTTTTACAGGTTGAGATTGTTAGCCTCAAGTCCATCCCTCAACCTAGAGGACTGAAGTACTTCTTTTTGGGGGACATAATCAGGCTACCGAGGGAACTTGTCAATATAGGTATCCCTACTTATAGCTATGTTTGCTCTGGTTTAGTTCCCTAGATAATTTCAGCACAGAAGTTGCACCATTAAGTCATAATAGGGGTACTCTCTGGTATTAGTATATAAAACTATGTGTCGACTTCCGGTTCCGGTGCCTGATGAGGTAACGGCTCTCCCGTCTCCTCTGTCCTGCTGTACACTCATCAAGTTACTCCATGAGGTACCGAGGTGCACCCAAATCTCCTTCATTCGTCCGGCGGGACAGAGGGTCCAATATTTGGAATCTCTGCTGATTAATTGATGTTGGAGGCCACAAGCACACCCTGCATACCAGGGATCCGCTTTGCCTCCTGTGAACCAACGGAGTTCTCTCAGGAAAAAAGGAAGTCAATCACCAGATATTTTTTACATGTTATGCTACTGCTAATTGCTGCTAATGCTACTGCTAATTGCTAATTGCAGGGTTTTGTTTGTTCTCAATCGTTAAGTTGATAGTTTTGGGACCAGAGCACATACCTAACATGACTAAAGGAGATTTGTCACGGGCCCCCCTGCCCTTACGGTTCGCCGACCACTTTCAGATTCTGAGCGTAATACTCCTACCTCTGCAGGACTTGTTTCCACTAGTGAGAATTGGGGCATTGGGACACCAAGCTCTCACATCTTCTATAGGAAAATAGATATAAATCTTTGGTACATCTCCCCCACAATTCTTCAATGGGACCCCCCCTGAAGATAATCTCATGGAATGTGAAAGGTCTGAGATCACCACATAAAAGGTCAAAAATTCTACGTCATCTCAAAAACTTGCACGCAGATGTAGCACTCCTCCAGGAAACCCACTTGTCCAGTGATGACTTTCATCGCCTAAAAAAATCATGGGTCGGGTCAGTATTTGGAGCCTCAGCTTTAGGGAGGAAAGCTGGAGTAATTACACTTGTCCACAAACAACTCCCCCATGAAGTCATTCTACACCAACAGGACACTAAGGAAGGCAGAAGGTCTTTACTTTCTCTGCGCATAGGTTCCAGACAATTAGACCTCCTTAATGTCTATGGTCCTAATTCGGCCAACAAGAGCTTCTGCGACTCAATTCTCAACAAAGCCACTTCGCGACAACCGGACGCCTTGTTTTTGGTCGGAGGAGACTTCAATGCGGTTCCCTCCCCCCAGGAGGACCGCAGGAGAACTGACGGGCCACGTGCTACTTGGTCTCCACAGGACAAAAATTTTGCAACTATTTTATCTGCCAGTGGACTGGAGGATGTGTAGCGCTTCTACCACCCTTTGGAACGAGACTTTACTCATTATTCTCACGCGCACCACAGTTTTTCCAGAATTGATCTCTTCCTTGCTGCACCATCTACCATCCACAAAATAGAGTCGGTTTGTATTGAAGATATCATAATATCCGACCATGCACCGATTGTGGTATCCTTGCAGGGTCTGATCTGCTCCATGCCACCACTGGTTTGGAGATTCCCAACGTACTTGGGATCGGACACTAACTTCTGTCATGCCCTTAAAAACTGGTGGCGCGATTATTGTATAGATAATGCACAACACGTTGATAATCATATTTTGTTTTGGGAAACTGCCAAGGCAGTACTCCGTGGCAGGATCTTGGCATAAGCGGCCGCAAAAAAGAAATTAGCAAAAACTGCATACAGGGAGGCTTGCCTTGAGTTCAGGAAAGCCTACCTCCTTCATAAAAGTAAACCATCCGATTCATCTCGATCTAGCTGGTTGCTAGCAAAAAAACAATGCGATCACTGGATGCAACTTCTCCATAGGCAGATTAGATCAGCCTCTGATTTAAACTTCTTTAAGTACGGCAACAAATCAGGTAGACTGTTAGCAAACCTAGTTAAAGGTCAAAGACCGTTCCAACATGTTACCCGCCTGTCTGATTCCGAGGGCATTGTTCACCAAGATGCTGAATCAGTTTCAAAAATATTTAGCTCCTATTACCAAAACTTATGCTCAGATAATTTTCCTAACCCCACTGGAGGAGACTCATTCCTTACCTCAGTGGACATGCCCTCCCTATCAGCAGAAGAGCTAAATAACCTTAACAGCGATATCACTACCCAGGAGATCCAGGACCTCATTAAACAAACGTCCAAAGCTAAGACCCCGGGGCCCGAAGGTCTGCCTAGTGAATTTTATAAAATCTTGCTTGAAGAAACTCCTCAAATATTAACCCCACTTTTCAACCACATATTGCACACCTCTGTCCAAAAAAGGGTAAAAACCCCCTTCTAGTGGGATCATACAGACCAATTTCACTACTCAACCAGGATGCCAAATTCCTCTCTAAAATTATGGCCGATAGGCTAGCCAAGATCCTGCCTCGTCTTATTGGACCCAACCAGTCAGGTTTTGTTCAAGGTCGTTCGGCAGGAATGAACGTCAGAAAAATCATCCTAGCTATGGAACACGCCAGATTGTCAGGGCCTTTCCCGCACCCTATTGCTCTGTTATCATTGGATGCGGAGAAAGCCTTTGACAATGTTAACTGGCTCTGGCTATCAAAAGTGATGGTGAGGATGGGTTTCTCAGGTGCATTTCTCAATTTTGTATCTACTATGTACTCGGCCCCTTCTGCGCAAATCTTTACTTCCACCATACTCTCTTCCTCATTCACTCTACAGAAAGGCACACGCCAGGGATGCACCCTCTCCCTACTTCTTTTTAATATCGCACTAGAACCCCTTTCTAGATCACTCACTGCGTCCGACTCATTTACAGGCCTTCAGATAGGCACTGAGGAGTTTAAAGTTGCAATGTTCGCAGACAATAAAATTCTCCTCCTATCACACCCCAGATCCCAACTACCAAAAATATTTGATCACATTAAACTATTTGGGGAATTTTCGGGTTTGAAAATTAATATGGAGAAAAGCGAATTGATGTACCTGAACGACCCCTGCCCTAGCTCGGATTCTCGGATTAAAGGCTTCGGCCTACACCTACAAACCCACCACATAACCTACCTGGGTATCCATATCCCACCATCAGCCACTAATTTATACTCACTGAATATATCTCCAATCCTAAAATCAATTACTCAGGACCTACAAAAATGGAAAGACCTTCCGCTTTCATTACTGGGCAGAGGTCACCTCATTAGGATGATTAGCTTCCAACGTCTCTTGTATCCCATGCAAATACTGCCAATCCTCTTTCAACATAAAGATATTAAAGCTATCACAGACTCTTTCCTGCAATTCCTTTGGAGAGGGAAGAAACACCGTATAGCCGTCCACAAGCTTTATAAACATTCCTTAAAACTGGGGATCAACCTACCCAATATACGCCTATATAACCTAGCATCATTATTCAGACATGTGCGGGACTGGCTGTTCAGCTCATCACACTATTCCAACTTTACATTGGAGCAGACGGCTATTTCTCCATGGTCTCTAGCGGGATCCTTACACACGCCTCTTCCATCCTTACCTGGTCATATTAAACACAACATTCTATTTAGAGACACTATCATCGCTTGGAGAGAAAAACGTAAAATCCGGGGGATTCCGGGTCAGGTGTCGCCTTTTATGCCACTGACTTCGACTCCAGGTTTTCCACAAGGTGCCTCATCCAAAAATGTCCAGGTATGGGAAAAGAAAGGGCTCTCACACATTAAACACCTCCTGTCTCCTCAAGGTACGTGCCATGCATTCAGTACGTTGCAAAATTATTTTAACATTCCTTCATCACATTTCCTGCATTATTATCAGATTAAAAACATTATTAGACACAACCTGCCACCTACTTATGTACGCTACCCTCCTGTCCCCTTCACAGTGATAACACGACCACTATCATCGAAAATGCCCTTGTCAGACATCTATCGCAGTCTAGGAGAACATGAACACGGAAATCTTAATCAGTAACAGCCCTAGTATCTTTGACTTATTTCTTGGCACAGAAGCTATTGGGTTATATTTACTGTCAGGTATTAATACAACTTGCAAAGATATATCAGAAAATATATGAAGACAGATATCTCATCAATGCTTGATGGGGAAGAGAGAAAGAGAGAGAAAGAAATCGAGCAAGATTTGTTTTGATCAGTTCATGCTTTTTTCAGCTCATGAAGAGGGAGGCATGATGGTAATGTGAGCTGGTGGAAAGTTCTCTCTGTTGGAATTACTACACAATACTTAACCTCAATATAACCTTCTTAGCATGAGAGCAAAACAGGTGAAATAGATGAAATGTTAGCTTGTTACTACAATGACAATTCTGACGCTGCAAAAATGGCCTACGTTTTTAGTGGAAACATGGAAACAAGTCATTATTTCTCATGTAAAAACTTAAAGTGAATTTCAAAGAGAATCTTTGATGTCTATGTATTTTATTAACTGGAATATATAAATTACATCCCATGTGATCATGATCTTATGTTCTGAAATATTTATCTACTGTATATTACTAGTTACAGCCTAATATTATTTTTTTTTATCAGCAAAAGGCAAAAATAAAATATTTTTTGGATAAAAGGCAAAAATGGAGCTCAAGGATTGTGCTATATTAATACATAGAATACTTTGCTAATTGTAAATTGTCTGCTGCTATTGGTGTTCAGTAGGGATGCACAGATACTTTTCGAGTACCAGTGGCATTTTCATGAGAACTACCAGGGCTGCAGCGGTTGCAGCTGGGACCGGGCTCTGGCACTCCACCACTGTACTGAAATCATTAGTCTGTATTGTTTTAGAAAAACTGTCACATGACAATAAACAAAAATATGTCAGTACTCGTACTTGTAAGTACTCGGCACGTACCAGTACTCGTACTCGCAAAACTGGTATCTGTGCATCCCTTTATTTATTTTTATAAAAACAAAATCGTACATTAAAACAGAGATGTACTAATCCCAGGAGTTCCGTGTGCGCCTTACAAATGACAATTGTAGTCTTGGAGCTCAAAAGTATCGGTACATGTACTTGTACTTGTACCGAGTACTGTACTTGGTATCTGTGCAACCCTAGTATTCAGTGACAGTCACAGGTTCAATTGGACCTTTCATACACATAACATTTCCAAAGTGTTAAAGCTGAACTCTAGGCAAACAGCAAATAAACAACAGTTGAAATACATGTATGGGATTTGTCTTAGTTGGCAAAGGATCTGTCATCCGGTCCAGTCACATTTGTGATTCATTCACCTCCGTCAGACAGTACAGCCAGGGAGTGACATTACTATCTTTGTTGGATTTAAGGAATAAAGTGGTGTCACCTCCTTGGACACATCCTGCTGATAGGACAACTGATGAGCAGCTACATGCTGATAAGTCATTAGTTATGCTCATTCTGCTCCCTCATTCTGTAAACATATTCACTCTCAGCACATGCATGCACAGGAACCTGATTACCTACTGCTGCCACTCCCCCTCCCTCTCCCATTGTGTATGCTGCCTTGTTGGGGAGGATAGACGGATGATATTAAGACAGATTTATATACTTATGCTACTTGTATGTAAAAGTACATTTAATTATGTCAAAGGCATACATAACTGCATTTAATAGTGTTTGTATGTCTACCTTGTGTTCAGCTTTAAGGTGGACTTCAGAAGACAGTTTATAGGCTAGAGCAGATACCCTTGACTGATCATCCACAGGGGAAATGCTTACTCTTGTTGGGTTTGCTTCTTTTTTGTTCCCATATTAGGCTGGTGCTGGGGATGTCTGCTCCATTCACATACATGCATACTTTGGTGATTGCTTGGTAGTTGTTAAAAAACGTACTCATATTCATAGTGCAGCTTGAAAAGTAATTTTATACAGGTAAAACTATACTTGCATCATATGTTTTATTTCTGCTGTATAACACAATTTTGTTTGCTTTTCCAGATGCTGCTTGGCATTGAGTGCTGCTGCTTAGTTTACTGTTATCCATTGTTCCTCCTCTAACTGTTTTCCCAAACTGATTTTCCCCATAGGGGCTTATGTATAAAACATGTGTTTACAGTAACATTTCTTTTTTGTCCCAAACAACCAATTTTTGCTTCCTTTAAGGAGCTTGAAACTGATTGTTTGATATGGCACACATTACACATTATACATTTACATCACACTTTGTACAGGCATACTTTGTATAGGAATTAAGGGATTTAGCATTACCTAGGTACGTAACCTTACGGGTTTTTTTAACATGAAACATCTCTAGCCATTAACCCCCTGTGTTGTTGTGATCCTTCAAAAATAATTACACTTCTCTAATGAGTTTTAGGCATTTTACATTTTGCTTACATTACTTTTTATTTCACTCAAAACAATTATTAAATACATTGACCAGAACTGAACTCAGTACCCATATTGTGGAATAACAATGCCAACTTTAGTGCCTTATGTGCAGTAATTGATTACACTATATGGGTTTGCCTTTTGTTCAGGTTCAAGACCTTTACTGCAACACTGTTCACCTTTTATAGAAAGACTAGCCAATCAGTTTGTGGACTTCCAGAGATTGTGCTCTGTACCAATAGAGTCAGGGGATACACAGTGCATGAGCTCCTGGTCACATGGATAGCACCAGGGCAAGGGGAGAGGCAAGACCAAATGTAGCAGACATCAGAGCAGAGGCAGCAACAGGCAAGGAAACCACAGTTCTTTAAAGTGACTCAGGAGTATGATTTTAAAAATTAATTCAAGTGCCTTAACTATTAACAAAAATGTAGCTTATTTGTGCATAACCCAGCATAAAGCCACTTCTAGAGCTCCCATCCTATCCACTTCTACAAGGATACAGAGCATAAGCAGAAGTTCAGATAAAAATTAACTCTACTCCCTGCTCTAGATCACTCCACACCCACACCCCTCCATTCGGAAGAGCACTAGACAGCTTTTATACACACAGCCACAGTTTAGCACACACTGCAATGACTCCCTGCAGAGCCTTATAAGCCTGCACAGCCCTGATACAGTTCCCCTGGTTCACAGGTTGCTGACAGATGCTTGAATTCCCCGGCTTCCATCTCCTGATGCCTGGTGATGGGGACATAGAAGCTCACTGGAGCACTGAGGCTCATATTAAGTAGTGAAGGGCTGAACATACCCGAGTTCAGTTCGAATTTGAACTTTAAAAAATTTGAACTCGAACTTCGAACTCAATGCAAGTCTATGGGATAGGAACTCTTAAAAATCAAATGTCCCCATTTTGAAGGCTTATATACAAGTTATTGGCCACAAAAAGTGTATGGGGATTCGGGTACTGCCCTGGGGAACATGTGTCAATGAAAAAAACTATTTTTAAAATACATGATTTTAACATTGCGTAAAGTGAAACAATAAAAATGAAAAATTTGTTTAAATATCATGGCTGGGGGTCCCCTTGAACTGCCTGTAAAGTGACGCATCTGTACAATGTATAGAACCTGCTGCAGCAAAAAGTGACATTTATAAAGAAAAAAAGGACATTTATAAATGGAAAAAAAAAAGTGTGCAGTTCCCTTTCCCAAAGTCATACCAGGCCCTTAAGGTCTGAAGGTTAGGTTAGGAATTTGAAGAAGGAACCCCCACTCCCAAAAAAAGGGGGGAAAAGATGTGGGGGTCCCCCCTAAAATTCCCAACCAGACCCTTGATCCAGGAGGGTGCTTTTCCAGGGTCGCCCCTGGAAAATCACCATGTCCCTGTACAGATGGGGACAAGGGCCTCTTCCGCACAAGCCCTGGGGCATTGGTTGTGGGGGTGCGGGCAGGGGGGCTTATTCACAATCGGGTACCCTTTAATACATGTAACCCTACCCATTCACTAAAATGTTAAAATAAATTTAAATAAAAAGTCCAGACTTTAATTGAAATAAAAACACAATAAAGTCTTTTGACAAGTCCTTTATTGTTAAAAAAGCCAAAAAATTGATCTACTGACGTAATCCTAGGGTCAATCATGACGTCCAGTGTTGCCCACAACGACGACTCAACAAAATAAGGTACAAGGCTTTACCCAATCAGGGCTTCACAAGGCACTGTGCGGTGCCAGAAAAGTCACATGTCCGATTCAGTTTCATTTTTGAATGAAGTTCGGACAGAATCCGAAATTCAGAAATAGAAATTCAGATTTGGACACATTCAAATGCATTGGGATTCAGAAATTCGGATGTGCCCTTACGTCCAAATTTCGTAAAATTTTTACGAATTTTAATTCAGAACAAAATGAATTGCACATGTAGAGTGGGAGAGAAAGAATCAACACAATGATGCAATCAGTTCAAGTGCTAAAAAGGACTTGATCCTCTTTCATACTACTCACAGGGGGAGAGACGTATATAGTTATGGCAGAGGGAGAGATATCTATATACTGCTGGGGTAGATGTCTATTTCTACATATAAAAGGACATAGGGATGTTCTCTGTCTTTAGCAGTCTAGAACCAAATGTTTATAATTGTCACCCTTTCTAGCTGATATGAAAGGGATAGGCATATTTTCCTAATGTATGGAGTGAGGAGCAGGGAGTTTAAGGCTGTAAAGAAAGGCCAATGAGGATGTGAACTGCGGCACACTCATTATGGCTAGACTACACCCCTTTTAGCCCGGCTTGCTTAGCCATGACTATGGTACACTTTACTCACAACTTCCTTTATTTTCTAGCCTTCACAGCACTGGCACTTCTTTTCGTGTTTGGAAGTTTTTGTTAATATCTGACAATTACAAACATTTCTCGAAAGTGTCGCCACTATAGTAAGAAAGGAATCAACGTCTACAGAACATGAAAAACTTCTCAAAAGATACTTTAGAACTCTGTTATAAACACTGTTCAGCAATAGCTTCACTTTCTACAGCCTAAGGATAGTATTGCTAATCTAAAGTGCAAGTTTTTCTTTTCTACTTTATTTTTTGTGCTCATCTTATTCCTTTTTCAACTTTTTTTCATTTCCAAAATGTGAATAAAATGTAAAAATATAAAATAAATGTGCATTCTATTGAGTTAAAAAATTAATTTGTTTAATGACTTAGTGAAATAATAAACTATATTGAAAACGAAAGGTCCTGATGCTATATTATCTTGTATAGTAGCAACAGCCATTAACATTTTGTTTTCAGCGTTCATTAAAAGTTTTTGACATTTTGGGTGAAGAAACATAATTATTCCATGCATTTTTTACATTTTGGCGATTGCAAGTAACAGAGAAGCATAAAACCTTATGGCTTTAAGGCTACATTTAATGCAGATAGGAGGGGAGGGGAAAGGAGCAGGGTGTGATGTTGCACCTTCATAGTCCAAAGACTGAGTTGGGTACTGGACCAGGCAGCATTGCTTAACTGCCGCGGTAGTCTAAAGGGAGATCCTGGTCCTTGATGTGCTGTCTACTCCTACCCTCCCTCCTTGCATGTCATTGACCTCTCCTCTGCTGGTAGTGTCTGTGCTGGCAGCTCCTCTGCCTGCCCCACCCTTACCACCCTACATATCCTTTTATGTAGCAGCCGGGGAAGGGGATACTTTAAAGTGTCACTTGAGAGTCTGATGACAGCACATCCAAGGTGATTGCACCCAGTAGCTATCTCAGGGCTTTTAGATGTTAACACAATGGAGGCCTTTACAGGTAAATAACATCTATAAAATACATATACATAGAAACTTTTGAAAAGATTGTTGTTCATATGAATGTCTGCCAACAACATACATTTTTAATATGGTAATAAAGTGCGTGTGTGTGGTGCTAGTAGGTAGAATACTTGAATACCAAAAACACCTTCACCTGTCTCCTAGCATTTTTATTTGCTTGTTTCCCCTACCTGTGGCACATGCACAGTGTAGTGTATACTCCCAGCATCCCAGATGTTGCTAGTGCATTGTGACAGCTCTGATATTGTGCATTGCATCTCACATTTAAAGCTTCATCAGAGCTGGAGTGCAAGCTGTTTGGGGCTGCCATGCTGTATCAGGCAAAGGGTGCCTGAAATCTGTGTAGGATCCAATGGGTGTCCCGCTCAATCCTTAATTAAATCCCCGGAAGTAATACTGAGCCTGATGAAGGGAACCGTGCCCCCGAAACATTGCTTTAATGTGACAACATGCGTCAATAAAGGACAATCACTTGACCATTTTGTTTAGTGTGCTGGTGACACTTGTGTAAGACACAATGAAATCTCAAGTCTATCAAATTGTGCATATGTCTTAATACCAGTTATTTGCTGTATATCATATCATATCTTCCTTGAGCATTTTATGAGTTTTATGAAATTATATTTGATGTGGAATTGTAAATGAAATCGATATTTTAGAGTGCAGATGTTTATTGCATCCTGTGGGACATAATTATACTTAATCCCTTGATTCTGACCTAGGGGCAAGACACTGTTCAAATATGTGTGTGTATATATATATATATATATATATATATATTCATTATTATACCATTTTATACGTGATTACCAAGCCTTGTATGAGTAAATGTGTTACCGTTATAGCCCTGATAAAGGAGGAGAAATCAGGTCAGTTATAAAAACTGTACACTTTCTTGTTGTTCTTTTTACAGTAAGTGCTCCAGTTGTCCATTAGTTGTAGCTGTTTGCATGAAGTGTGCATTAGTGTTTTCTTTAATCATCTACTTGTAGGAAAATACTTTATGTGAAATCTTTGAAAATTGTTAAAAATTGGGTAGGTGCAAACGTGGAAAGACCTTATACAATTAATTGAAAGAAACCGCTTAGGAGCAATAAAGTTACTTTTCTGAAAATTGCAGAAAACTTTGATAAGTATCTCTACAGTCCCCACATCAAAGTTATATGCTGTGACATTGTCATCTTGAAAAGACATACTGTGCCGCACAGTCTATATTGAATTTTACTACTTATGTCAAAAAATGAAAAATTGGATAACTGTTCTGCCAAATCCAAATATGAAATTGAATTGTACATTTTACTTTAAAGGAGTTCACATTGGTAACTGAGGGAATAGTGGAAGCAGTCAGCATTGACTAGATAAAAAGAACTATTACAGACGTCCAACAACCATAGAATTAATATGGTTATTACACGACACGCGCGTAAGTAAATACATAAAAACGCGCCATGACTGCGTGAAACCGCACCATGACGTGCGTGTTCGCTTGGTAAATGCATTTTTGCGGGTTAAAACGCGCACGCAGCCTGCGCGTGTGTGTGTTGGGCTTCGTAAATCAGCCCCTTGGTCCCATCACTCCCCCCTGCCCATACATCGATCACAAATAATGATATTGGGCATAAATGGACTATTGTTTAAAGCAGAACTTAAGTCAAACATAGCAAGTGAAATATAAATAGCCCATTAAAAGTTAAAATGACAAAACCATGTTTGCTGCAACTTTCAGCATCAAAACTGAGATTTCATCTGCTATATCAGTCTGATAGCCAGTATTATTCAACCCAATCCTCTGAGCTCAGGTCACCCTGTTTCAGCCTGTTACTAGACATTGAAAGGGGAAGAGCTCGGGGGAGCACGGGGAAGAGCTCATGTGTTTGTCATTCTGATTTCTCCTCAGTGTGCTTCTTGATGTAAAGTACATGAGCAAAGCACAAGAACTGATTGGCTCCCAGTACTACTACTTCCTCTCACACTTTAGCTCTGCTATACAAGCAAATACTTAAACTACTTGTATTTAAAAATACATTTAATGCTGTTCTATTGATTGCAGCGCTGCATTAATTTGTGTCTTTGTACCTACCCAGAATTCAGCTTTAAAAGAAAAGTGCATTGTACAATGAGCAGCCTCATAGCTGAATCTGCAATCCAGGGCACCTTCCATTTATGTTATCTGCATTCTGTTTTGTTTTTTTTTGTGTGTAAAACATAAACTAAATTGATTAAATGGATCATTTAACATTTTTGATACATACTATAAACAGTTTAAGTGAATCTGAACATAAATAAATGTCTTTACCTGTATGCCAATCTTAATATTTTACTCAGACTTCAAAGATTATAATACAGCAGTTGAGGTTATATTTTTTAATTTATCATCACAGTTAGGTTCTAGAAAAATGTATATATGTAATAATATTTCTCTGTAAATCATTCCCTGAGACTAAAAATACAGACCTTTGAATTAGCAAAGATATGCTTTTTACTGTTATTTACAAGGACTCAATAGCATTGGCTTCAAAAGAAGAGGCTCCACACATGTTCCTCAAGCCTGCTGAGTGCCCCTAATTGCAAGGCTGGAAACAGTATACTAAACTTAATGGATGAACACACACAAACTGCTAAGCAAAGCACTCACTTTACTTTACTCTGCAGCTTGTCAAAATCAATGTGGTATGCTGCATTCAGAAAGAACATCACACTGCATGTCCATTAGCTACCATTTCAGATATTGTAGGTAGGTAAAAAATGGATACTAATATTGTAAGAATTGTCTAATATGCTAGGTGAATTAATTTGTTCAATCTTCTTTTTGACGTATACTGGTATTTCTTACTATTTCACTGTCATGCTCCTGTACAATAATTATTTATTGAGTAAAGTGTAACTTTTTTTAGTTGTGGGTAGAGTGGGGAGGAGCTAGAATTTCTTCTGAGTTTTCATCTCTGTATGTAATGTCATCTGGGAGATTTTCTACCACTTTGTTAGGCGCATGTCTAATGCTCCTTTGCCTGTTGCAGCCCCCCACGTGGTGGCTTGCTGCCATTGCACCTGTCCTAGACTTCTTTGTCAGCTGTGACCACACACCCCCAGCACCTCTACCTGTTTATTTAATCAGCTGTAGGCTAATGAGCCTGACTATACACCCCCATCTTGAATATCTTGATATTGTATCCTGTCCCTGTCTTGCATCTTACATTCACTTCCTCTCTTGCATCTTGCTACCAACATGAACTAAAAGATAGATTGAGAGCGCTACTACCAGAGCTGTAGCTAGCCTATCAGATTATAATTCTCCTTTAAGCCTGTGACACACTACATGCAAAGCCGTGCAGAGCAAAGCAAAGCTGTCAGGCATGGAGCTTCGCATGCAGTGTGTGAGCTGAGTGTGGCCAGATGAAGGACTGCATCATCAGCCAATCGGCTCGAGCGTAAAACCGAATGGCCTTTGCATCTTGACGCGTGGGTTTATACGCGCGAGACGATTGGTTGAAGATGAACATTGAACATTTTTAATCTCAGCACGCTCAGCTATGCACGCTCTAGCAAGCTGACGTGCCAGAGACAAAATTACATGACACACTGCATGTGAAGGCAGCGCGCCACCGTTCCGCGCTGCTTCGCGTGCAGTGGGTCACAGCCTGAGGGCCCAGTCACACCATAAAGAGTGCGTTCGGACTCTGTAACGCACTAGAACGAATCCCGGGCAGCTCACTGTGTTTTGGAGCGGGAGGGGGCGTGGCAGTGCATTGAAGTCAATGTCACCACAGCCATGCCCCCACCCACAGTGCGATCGCCGTCACCCGAATGCGTGACACATCAGTGCCTGTGTTCCGGTCCAGTGAGATCTGCAAAAAAGTAGTGCA
Organism: Nanorana parkeri; assembly: GCF_000935625.1. Taxonomy (NCBI): domain Eukaryota; kingdom Metazoa; phylum Chordata; class Amphibia; order Anura; family Dicroglossidae; genus Nanorana; species Nanorana parkeri. The sequence continues at coordinate 158,568 of NW_017308461.1, read as the reverse complement.
TGCAGCATTTTGGCAGATCGCACTGGACAAGAACGCAGGCATTGATGTGCCACGCATTCGGGTGACGGCTATCGCACTGTGGGTGGGGGGCATGGCTGTGGTGCCATTGACTTCAATGCACTGCCACGCCCCCTCCCGCTCCAAAACAAAGTGAGCCGGCAGGATTGTGTTTCAGTGCGTTCCAGAGGCTGAACGCACTGGAACGCACTCCTTATGGTGTGACTGGGCCCTTAAGGATGTAGGTGGGGTAGTTTGCAGGTGGGGGGAGATATTGGAGGGGGTTAGGAACATCATCAATTAGAGATGTTTTAAAAAATATTTTTATCTCTATTATTTAAATTATAGTAAAAATTATGTGGGGGGGATGCTCAATGGGAACAGTATTGAGTCCATACAGTCCCCATTGAGCATCCCCCCACATAATTTTGATTATAATTTAAATAATAGAGATAAAACTAATAGATTAGATACTAATGTGGAGGCAGGTACACAGGTGTCACACATATTACTATCAGTATATCGCTCCCCTTCTTCTCCATCACTTCTACAGTACAAAAGTGGTGGAAAAAAAGGGGAGTGATATACTGACTGACTGTCACTGTCACAGCATAGTACCTGAAGGTTGCAGCTCTCCCTCTCTGTCCTCTCTGTGTCAGATCCGATTCTCGTCAGGGATCACCTCAGGTTGCCTATGCTGGACTCGTCCCTCGACTTTGGGACCCGCCTCAGCCATCTCACAGCCACACCTCCCTCGCTACGTCCTCTGGCCAGCGGGAGCTCTCCCCAGTCCCTCTCTGCAGTTCTCACTGCTGGCAGCGTGAGAGAGCTGTGGCACCGCAGCCTCCTCAGATCGGTGCTGGCAGCGTGAGAAAGCCACGACACGGCGGCCGCAGGTAGAGCACACTTTTTTAATATTGTAGCACTAAAAAATCTTTGGGCCCGCGGCGCCCCCCCCAACTGGCGGAATACCAGTGTCCTGGCTGCACCCACACCCAGCCTTCACCCGAGGCGAGTGCCTCACTCGCCTCGCCCTTCCTATGGCCCTGGCTACTACTGTATATAAAGTATAAAACTCACTCATGTTTGGGATGTCACCATGTCTCGGTGAGATCCACTGGTATCCCTGTACAAATTTAGCTTTGAAAAAGGCAGATGAAATGGGAATGAGGTTGGTGAGTGGGTGCCTAGGTGGACTATGGCTAGTCGTGGGGCAAGTGCTGTTCACTGTGCGGACTCAGCTGGCCAGGCTAAGCCGTTGCAGCAGTGAGAGGCACAAACAGAAGGGACGTCAGAGGGTCAGGCGGCTCTGGAGATAGATCGGTCCTGTAGCACAGTGGGTCCGCGATCCGATGCTGTTGGGACGCGGTAGTGTGGGAACGTAGGGTGCTCAAGCAGCCTGAGTGGGTAAAGCTCTGTGGATACGGTGGATACGCGTTTCGAGGCGCAGCCTCTTTGTCAACCTGGATACGTGGTGGTGTGCCTTTTTCAAAGCTACATTTTTTTACATGGATACCAGGGGATCTCCTCCTGAGACATGGTGACATCCCAAATGTGAGTGAGTTTTATACTTTATATACAGTAGTAGCGCTCTCAATCTATCTTTTAGTTCATGTTGTTTATCACAGGGCTCCTCCCCCTGTTTTATATAGAGCTTGCACACTGTTCCCTTTTAAACACCCATGTCCATTTCTCCAGAAGCTGTTGCCCCATGTAGTGCACTCTTCCAATTTTTTTATCATCTTGCTACCAACCCTGACCTCAGCATGTCCCTGGAATACTCTCTGTCTGCTGCAGGTGCTGGAATACTGTTCTGCTGTCAGTCAGTACTTTTGCTCTTTCTCTGGGGCTGATCTGTGACAATATACAGTCAGAATATATAGTTTTACGTGTTTGGTGGAGTACCGGTAGGCACACTTGCCTTAAGGAAAGGTGGCTTGTAAAGGTGAAGTCACTTGCCACTATATTCTCTGACCGAAGTGTCCTGACATACTTCCTGTCCCTGTGACACCTACATAAGAAATGGGGGAGAAAGGGCTCTCACCATTTAGGCAGGAAGGCGCAGACAGCAACTAAAACATTGTTAGAAGTTTTAGCCTTTCCTCACACTGCTAAAAATGGCAACAGGAGTAGGGAAGTGAACTTTCAGTTGGACTAAATGTCTTATTTACCATTCATATACACTTCTAGGTGTGTGTATTTTTTGTTAGAATAGACATTAAAGGGGCGTGGCTTGAGCCGCTGAACATGGCAGACGTGTGCTGATTCAGCTCCTCTCCCCCTGGGCACCTGCAGCCAACTTTCTCTAGATACCTTCATCGAACCAACCCCAAACCTTCCCCACTACCATCCCGGACCTGTTCTCCCCCTCTCATGGGCAGGAAACGCGCCTATTCACAATGTACCCGCAAGTCTACACGATCATCGGCTGCCCGCAATACGAAGGCTGCGACCCTGCCAAGAACAACGGCTTCCACACCTGACACGTGTATGATGGCCTCCTCTCCTCTGTATCCTGAGCAGCCGTCACCATCGAGGACCCCCTCCGACTTGCTTGCCTCCTCTCCACGCAGCTCAGCCGCTCACTCCCCGGCCCCGGTCGCCGCGGACTTCCATCTGCGAGATGCCCAGCTCCTGGACCGGTTCAAGTCCATGCTGCAGGCCGAACTTAAGATGGCTACTGATACGATCTCCGCCAACCTTTCTAGGGAGCTCAGGGACCTGGGCTCTCGTACCAACCTATTAGAGACTAAGGTGGACGACACTACTCACGTAGTGAACGCTCACTCTGCCGCTCTCACCTCACTGCAAGCAGACCTCTCAATGGCGGTATCCAAGTTGGAAGACCTCGAAAATAGGGCGCGAAGGGGGAATCTGCGGATCCGTGGTGTACCTGAACGTATAGAAGACTTACCTTCTACCATCACCGCACTCTTCCAAGAGCTCCAACCGTCGATCCCTATTGACCGCATGGAATTCGATAGGATCCACCGCTCCCTCTGCCCTAAACGCTCAGACGGCCTACCCAGGGATGTGCTAGTCAAGTTCACTTACTACCGCACCAAAGACGCCATCTTCCAGGCCGCCAGAAATGCACGCTCCCTGATGTTCCAAGGCTTCACCTATGAGATCTATGCTGACCTCAGCCCCCATTACCATCCAGAAGCGGAGAGCCCTCAAGCCTTTTCTGGCCATATTACGCTCCTGCCAGATTAAGTATGCCTGGGGCTACCCTTTTCGTCTTGTCTTTCAGTATAATGGGAAATCCCACATCTCTACGCCGGATGAAGCTCAGCACTTGCTGTCTGATTTGGGCCTGGATCCTTCGCCTCCTAAACGGCTGAGTCCCCACCCTGATCGATTGTCTCCACGTCGCCTGACCCCTATTTGGACCCCGGTGACAGCTAAGAAGACGGCTCTTTCCTCCGTGGATCCTGCTCGTGGTCAGGCCTCCGATCCCACTTGATTCCGTGAGTATGGCCCTCATTGTTCCCACACTTCAGGCCGTTGCCTGCTACACCGGTTCCAGTGGAACCACACACCGTGACCCGTCCCTCCATTGATGGATTGTACCCCATGTTGAGGAGCTTCGGTCTCCAACTACCTGTTTCTGATGGCGATCTGCATGGCCCCCACCACCTCCCCCCGATCCGGAGGACCTTTCTGGCCCTCTTTCCCACCTGCTCCCTCGCCTTCCATATCGTACTCAGCACCGACTGTTCCAGACTCGAATGTTTGATTGATTGGTAGTCGTATTGTTGTAAAAACTACCAAATGTGTTTTAACTGTGGTCTTTCATGCTTTTGTGGTGTACCATGTTTACTTCTTTTGCTAACGCACTGTCCTCTCTAATGGGGAGGCCTACGCCGTCATATTCCACACCACTGTCCCCCCCTCCCTTCCCTCACCCAGACTGGTTTACCCATTAAGGTACAAATTGCTAAAGGTGTTTTAACTGATGTGTTTCAACTGTTAACTTTTATGTTTTTGCGGTATATCTTGGTGACCTCCCTTGATAACATAATGCCTCCCTATCGTGGGGAAGCTAACGCCACCCTTTATCTAGGCCCGTTGCATCCCTCCCCTAGCATTCACCATAGTGATCACGCCTCAAGATCGTCGACATTGTCCATGTCGGCCCCTGTCAGAGACTTATACCCCGGCGGAACA
>NW_017308461.1:124944-154322 GCF_000935625.1 Nanorana parkeri | reverse complement strand
GGACCTTACCCAGGACTGCCCCTCCCACCCTTCCCCTCGCATTACTTCCTAGCCGATGTTGGCCCAGGTGCCCAGGTGGGCAACCCACCCCACCACAACTGCCCTTGAGATGCAGTTTGGTCCTTTGTGGACAACCCTCACACGACGTGTCTTCCCTTCCCTGCTCCTCTCTTCCCTCCTTTTCTTCCTATTCTTTTTTTTACTTCTTTCTCTCCCTCCTGCTGCTGGCGACTACCCCCGGGCTACCCTTGCGAATGGGGATACCCCACATTTTACCATTCTAAATATTAACTGCTATCTACTCCCCCTTAATTCGTGATGGCCCCCTCTCCCCACAATCTGAAACTCATCTCCCACAATGTGCAGGGGTTCAACGCTCCAGGTAAACGCTCTAAAGCGCTAGGCTATTACCACTCCTGCAAAGCTGATGTTTTGTTTTTGCAGGAAACTAGATGTTCTACGTCCTCTTGCCCTCGATACCTAGGCAAGCGCTACAATCACTTTTATGCAGCCAGCTTTATCGAAAAAAAGGGGAGTGGTGATAGCCTTCCGCTCTAACCTACCTTTCATTTGCCAAAAACAAATTGCTGACCCCACTGGTCGCTATCTTATCCTCCAGGGCTCCCTGTACGACACAGATATCACTTTAGTGTCATATTATGTGCCTAATACCTTCCAACATAGGTTCTTCTCCCATCTATTGCAGCAAATTTCTCACCATAGTAAGCGTCAGATCATCCTAGCAGGGGACTCAAGCGTGGTCCTGAACCCCTCAGTGGATAGGACAATTCCACCCACTGGTGCCGTCCCCCCTGAACAAGATGCAGCCCAATCTAAATTGATGCGATCCCTTTTAACCACCCACCGCATGATTGACCTGTGCCGTGAAATGCATCCCACATCCCGGGACTACACGTATTGCTCCCACCCCCACGCAGTCTTTTGTAGGATCTACCACTTTTTAGTCCCACAACGCTCCCTTGCCTCCTTTCAGAAAGCTACCATCCTTTCGGTGCCCTGGTCGGATCATTCCCCCATCGCTGCGGAATGCTCTACCACCCTCGACCGCCCCCCACACTATAACTGGCGCCTAAATGAATCCCTCCTCTTCTCCGAGACCTCGCTCTCCACAATCCGATCAGCTTTACAGTCATACTTTCGCCTGAATGAGGGCTCAGTCTCCTCCCCCGTCTCCCTTTGGGAGGCCCATAAGGCCACTCTCAGAGGGGAACTGATGAATCTAGCCTCCCACCTCAAGAAGTCCAGAACTGGTAGAATAACTACTCTGACCAATGACTTATTGGATCTAGAGAGTGCCTGGAGATCCTCCCCCACAGCGGCCCTAAAAGCTCAAGTAGACTGCGCCATAGTGGAGCTTAATCTACTCCTTAATGAGAAAGTGAAAAGGGAACTTATGATGGAATAAACAGTTTTTTTTTATATGCGGTCTAACAAACCGGGCCCTCTTCTAGCTAAACAACTCCGCATGCTACCGTCCACCAAACCTGTGATTAAACTTCGAACCCCCCAACACGGGGTCACGGCCAACCCCGCTACCATCGTAAAACTCTTCCAAACTCATCTGACCTCAATTTACTCTCCTCCCCCCCTTTTGATGCGGCTGCAGCTGACCGCCTCTTTGGTGACCTCCCTTTCCCATCCTTCCCCTTTTCATGTCGAGACGCCTTGGACTCGCACATAACCGAAGCAGAGGTCTTGGCTGCCATTGCGACCCTCAAATCAGCAAAATCTCCGGGCCCAGATGGTTTTTCCAACCTTTATTATAAAAATTTTTATGATATCCTGGCCCCTCACTTGGTATGCCTCTTCAATGTCATGAAATCCGGTTCCCCCCTACATCCGTCCTCCCTATCCGCTAATATTTCCATGCTACCCAAGCCGGGTAAGGACAGCTTAGATGTGGCCAATTACCGTCCCATATCGCTGTTAAACACGGATGTAAAACTCTTGGGGAAGATTTTGGCAAGCAGGGTAAACAGATCCTTAAGTTCTCTGATCCACAGTGACCAGGTGGGGTTCACGCCCCTCCGTCAGGCTGGGGACAATGTGCGGAAGGTGGTGCACCTGATACACTTCATGAAACGGAGATCTGTACCTGGTTTCCTTTTATCCTTAGATATTCACAAAGCGTTCAACACACTCTCTTGGGACTATTTGCATTATGCCTTAGCAAAATGGGGCTTTGGGCCCTCCTTCCGCACATGGCTCACGACTCTCTATCGGAATCCCTCCGCCAAAGTTATGTACACGGGACATAACTTTCCCCCATTTTCCCCCTCTCCCCCATTTTGTTTATCCTGGCCACTGAGCCCCTAGCCATGCTAATCCGCAACAACCACTCCATAAGAGGGGTGGAGGTTGCAGGGATTACCTCTAAAATTATTTTGTTTGCCGATGACATCCTCCTTTCCCTGACCCACCCCTTAATATCTCTGCCATCTCTTTTTAACACCTTGGAGGCTTTTGGGAATCTGTCCGGCCTTGTGGTGAACCAATCCAAATCTCTAGCCCTAAACATCTCCCTCCCCACATCAGTTGTTGCCCTTCTTCAAAACAACTTCACCTTTGCTTGGGCCCAACGTTCTCTCCCATACCTGGGCATACACTTGTCCCCATCCTATGACTCCTTATATTCGGCGAACTATATACCCCTTTTCCGTTCCCTTAAAAACCTCTTGACCTCCTGGAATACCATGCCCATCTCCTGGCTGGGCCGCATTTATGCGGTCAAAATGACCCTTCTTCCCAAATTACTCTACCTCTTTCGCACCCTCCCGGTAGCGATTCCAAACTTTGCCCTCAGATCAATGCAAAACAGCATCATGTCCTTTATATGGCGGGATAAATGCCCAAGGGTGGCCCGGAAGACGATGTACTGTCATTGCCGCCAGGGGGGGCTGGGGGTCCCTGACCTCAAGAAATATTACCAGGCCGCACAAATTGTGTTTGCCTCCACACACCTAATTCCCCGAAACTCATCTCTCTCTTAAGGCCATGACACACTCCACGCGAAGCAGCGCGGAGCGGTGGCGCGCTGCCTTTGCGAGCAGTGTGTCATGTCACTTTCTTCTGGGCACCTCAGCTTGCGAGAGCTCGCAGAGCTGAGCGTGCCGAGATGAACAATTTCAACTTCAGCCAATCAGCTCGCGCGTATAAACCGGCGCGACGGGATGCGACGTCTGGCCGGTTGTTACAGACGAGCCGATTGGCTAAAGCTGCAGTCAATCATCTGACTGCACTCAGCTCACACACTGCACGCGAAGCTCCGTGCCGGATAGCTTTGCTTCGCTCTGCACGGCTTCGCGTGCAGTGTGTCACGGCCTTTATACTCTCAGCTCAATACTCTCTCCTCCACAGCCACCCACCGATATGTCTCGAATTGGCAGCGGGATCTCCGCCATACTAGACCCCCTGAGGAGTGGGGATCAATTTGGGATGCAACATCACCACACAAGAGGCAGCCTATAAGGTACTCTCCAGATGGTACCTCGTGCCATCACGCCTTTGCCACCTCCACCCGGCTAACTCTAGCAACTGCTTTAGAGGATGTCAAGCCTTGGGGGATGTTATGCACACATGGTGGACATGCCCGTTTGTAGCCAGATTTTGGTCTAAAATATGCAAGCTTCTCTCCTCCATCTTTAACACCCCTATTTCAAAAGATCCCTGGCAGGCCCTACTTCACTTTTAAATTCCACAACTCTCAAGGCCACAATGGCAGTTGGCTAACTTTATATTTTTAGCGGCTAAGCAAACCATAGCTCACTCGTGGTGAAAGCAGGCAATTCCATATTCGGAATTCCAACACCGTATGCAAGGTTTTTTCATCAACGAACCCCTCTCCAGCATTCTACTAGACACAAGCAGGAAATTCCAAGCCGTATGGGACCCTTGGTCTGCCATTTTCTTACCCACCCTTGACCCGATAACACGAAGCCTCATTCATTAACCGACGTTTGTGCGGTGATACCCGGGCGGTAGTCGCCACTTCTTATTTTCTTACTCTCTAATTTTCACCCCTGTTCCCTCCTTTTTCGGATCCTCTTTTTTCTAGTCTCTCTTCTGCTTATTATTCTTCTCCACTACCCTTTAACCCACCCTCCTCCTCTTTCGGCTCCCCCATCTCCCTCCCCTCCACCCCAGTAAGCTAATTTCACCAAGTTATAGGCCACATGATGGCCTTCACCACCCCGCATGGTGAACCCCCTCCCCCTTCATTCCACATCCCCCCTCCCCTCCCCCAGTAACCCAATTTCCTCCATCATAAGCTATCTCTGGCCTTTTATTGCAACTAGGCAAAAAATCGCACTACCCTTCTCCTCCCCCCCCACCCTTCAGTTCCCCTTCCATTGTACTTACACCTACTATTGTATGCCGCCCGTTACACGGGCATTTTGATGCTCCCCCACACGAATGTTTCTGTTGTTTATTTGAATTCTTTGTATCGCAAAAACCTAATAAAACATATTGAAGAGAATAGACATTAAAAATAATAGTTTATAAATACCCAGCTAAAAAAGAGAGCTTGGTTCAACAGATTGTAAAAAAAAAAGCAGATTTTGTTAAATTTGTTTATCCAGCGTATTTAAAGTAACCATGTAAGATGCTAAATTATAACAGCAATTCTTTTGCCTCCTCCTATCCTCATCCTATCCTACAGTTATTAATGTATATTACAAGAACTTTGTACTACTCCAAAGGGAAAGGGGAAGGCATTTCTTGTGTTTAAATGGGTAAAACAAGTTGTTAAATCCAGTTTGTTAGACTTTAAAGGAGAACTCCAGGCATAATTATTCTTAACCCTTGCAGCAGGGCTACCCCCGCACTGCAAGGGTTAAGTGCTTGTTTCCATCTGAAGATGAAAAGAAAAAACTTATACTTACCTGAACCACAGAGATGGCTGTTAGACCAGTCCTTAATGCTTTGCTCCCCCTCTGCTCCAGCGGTCTAAGGTTCTGTGAGTCATCCGTCCTATACAGTGTAATGGACGTGAGGACTCTGAGGAATAGTCCATTGCTGGAGAAGAGGAGGAGACAGATAGCAAGGACCAGAGTAGCAGCAAGCAGACTCTGAGATTCAGGGTGAGTATAACATTTTTAATGTTGTCCCTAGACAAAAACTAGCACTTAAATCTTGCAGTGTGAGGGTAGCCCCACTGCAAGGGTTAACAATAATTATGCCAGGAGTTACTTTTTAATAGAGACAATACCTAATAAAAATGTGTTTATGCACAAAACGTTGCATGCAATTAATTGATAAAAATAGTAAGTTGGAGTACAGGACAAGATTAGTAATATATAAGTATGAGGATCTGTGCTTGAGCAAGTAGCAGAATAACATATTCATATTAATGGTGAGTAAATTCATATTAATGGTGTGTGAAAAGCTGCCATGGTGGTGCTCTGTGAGGAGAGATGTGCATGAGGACACCACCGTTGGAAATGCTAAGCGCAGCCATGGGCAGAATAAGAGAGACTAGTCCAGATTCTAAACAAGGCTGTGACCTGCCTCAGAGTTCTAGGACTGAATCTTGTGTTGTATGACACTTCTGTCAACACCAAAAAGTTGCATATACCTATTAGACATGTGCAATTCGTTTCGTACCGAATCGAAATTCGGACGAATTTTCGGAAATTCGGACATTTGGATGTATCCGAATTCCGAATTACAGACATAACGAATGCAAACGAATCTGAATTTCCATTTCCGAAATTCGGTAGCGGTAGTTCGAACGTTCGTTTCGTTTTCGGTTCTTATTCGTTTCGTTCGTTGGAGCAAAGTGACATTAGAGAAGGAAAAAATTATTTTTCCCCCCTCAAATGTCACGAACGAACGAAACGAATAAGAAACGAATAAGAAACGAATAAGAACAGAAAACGAAACAAACGTTTTCGTCTTGGGTGCGTTCTCTGAAGAGGAGGCGCCAACTTGGTTCCTATTTCTGCTGCGTACTTCGGATCTGGGGGGGGCACCAATTTCTGAGCAAGGTTTTGAGGAAGGCAAACGAGCAAAAAGCAAATTAACATATATATTACAATTGATCTATTGAGATAGGCATTTTGTCATAATCATGCTTAACCACATCCATTACAGGGGAAGGCGGAAAAACACCTCCTCCCTCCCATACACAGGAGCAGCGCAATGGACGGGGCTCTGACCTTCAGTTTTGTATAGTCAGAGCCTCGCCCCCCGCTCCCCTGCTGTGTGATCTCTCCATGTCCTGTTGGTGCTGTTCCTGCACTGTCCCAGCCGAGATATTTACATATGAATGGGCCTAGGTATTTGCATATCAATATGCTGCAACCCATTCATATGTAAATATTGCAGCTAATAACTAAGGGGGGCAGGTTTAAATGGTAGTGGTGGTGGTAAACCATGCATGAGAAAGGGACAACCAGGAATAGTCCAAGCTGGTTTGTCCTACACTTTTATTCAGTAATACAGCAAACAACACAGCTCATTGCATGAGAGCTTTGTACAGCAAGTCATAGCATAAAACAAACAAAATGTCCACTCCTCAACATTTTAGATACCTAGCAGTCACCTAGTAGGACCGCCGATCGACCCCTGACCTTGCGCGTCAGCGCGCCGTGTCGCCGGCGGAAGTGGTGTCCTCCGATCTTCACTGGGTTCCGGTAAATATTTTCATTGCCCGATGTACAGTACACTGTTCGGTACTGTACATCGGCAACGCTATACAGTACTGTACTAATGCAGTACAGTAATGTATAGAGTTCCTCACTTAACGACCAACCCGTTTAATGACCTGGTCGTAGGAACGGAACTCGGTCATTAAGTGAGGAATACCTGTATATTATTTTCACAGGACAAATGACAAATCACATTTAATTTAGTTTATTTTTATATAATTATTTTTTTTATAAAAGCAAAAAAAACAACATAAAAAATAAATATTTGCCACAGTTTAACAATAACACAATACACAAATATAGATTTAATTTTCATAGGCGACTTACTTAAAAATGTATTTACCAGCTAATTTACACCTTCATTAATTTGTTTGGGATATGCAACTTTGCAAATACTTAGCATTTGTGACAACTATATGATACCAAGATTGCTATGTTTTATAGTCATGCACCTCCTTACAAAGGGTTAAATAAATTTCCAATTTATTTAACAAGATCACTTTCCAACCAAGTCGTAATCAATTTTTACATGTTACATCCAATAAAGCTGATTGCTTATTGGGTTCAGTAAATCATCAACCTCCTAATTAATGGTACCACATCTTGAACCACATTGATTTGAACTAATTACAAGGCATCTTCTCGGTCACATTCTGGTTGCTACAAAAGAAACATACAGTATTTGCAGGGCCTTTGCAATAATTTTCACAGAAACTGCTGATACTTTGATTGCTTATACACACATTTTGTGAATTACAAAATACAGTGAATTGAACTTGAACAGGGAGGGCATTCTCAGACCAAAGCTGATTATATGAGAAGGATTACAGTATGAGGTGACTAATAATGGGGCATTAGTCCATTGCAAAGAAACATTTGGTCAATGGAAAAGAAACATTTGTGGCTGGAGATATCAGGAAGTTACCAATTCCCTGCTCAATGTCTCCACCCGCATTTGCTGCTGCCTTACTGGATTTGTGTTTGTTCCCCCGTCGGGTCTCTTCCCTGTGTTCTGGCGCACATGCATCTGTTCCATTTACTGTATCTCACAGAAGTGAGTACACCCCTCACATTTTTGTAAATATATTATATAATTTCATGTGACGACAATGAAGAAATTAAACTTTTCTGCAATGTAAAGTAGTGAATGTACAGCTTGTATATCAGTGTACATTTGTTGTCCCCTCAAAATAACTCAACACACAGCCATTAATGTCAAAACCGCTGGCAACAAAAGTGAGTACACCCCTAAGTGAAAATGTCCAATTTGGGCCCAAAGTGTCAATATTTTGTGTGGCCACCATTATTTTCCAGCACTGCCTTAATCCTCTTTGGCATGGAGTTCACCAGAGCTTCAAAGGTTGCCACAGGAGTCCTCTTTCACTCCTCCATGATGATATCACGGAGCTGGTGGATGTTAGAGACCTTGAGCTCCTCCACCTTCTGTTTGAGGATGCCCCACAGATGCTCAATAGGGATTAGGTCTGGAGACATGCTTGGGCAGTCCATCACCTTTACCCTCAGCTTCTTTTGGGGTCGTTATCATGTTGGAATACTGCCCTGGGGCCCAGTCTCCGAAGGGAGGGGATCATGCTCTGCTTTAGTATGTCACAGTACATGTTGGCATTCATGGTTCCCTCAATGAACTGTAGCTCCCCAGTGGCGGCAGCACTCATGCAGCCCCAGACACACTTGTCTTTGTACTCCTCACCTGGTTTCCGCCACACACGCTTGACACCATCTGAACCAAATAAGTTTATCATCAGACCACAGGACATGGTTCCAGTAATCCATGCCCTTAGTCTGCTTGTCTTCAGCAAACTTTTTGCGGGCTTTCTTGTGAATCTTCTTTAGAAGATGCTTGCTTCTGGGAAGACAGCCATGCAGACCAATTTGATGCAGTGTGCGGCGTATAGTCTGAGCACTGACAGGCTGACCCCCCACCCCTTCAACCTCTACAGCAATGCTGGCAGCACTCATACGTCTATTTCCCAAAGACAACCTCTGGATATGATGCTGAGCACTCATGCTACTGGATCATACAACATTTTACCTTCTTGCATGTTCAGCCTAAATTATGTTATTCTTTATTCTAGCACTGTACTTGTTCTTAATATGTCTTCCAAACCTATTCAGGGGTATTGTTGACAGCCCATTTACCCCTGCCTCTCTTGGTTTATATGCCTTAATACTTTTCTTTTGCAAACACACTGGAAAAATTTGGTTTTCAGTAACATCTGTCTGCTGAAAACACTTACTGTAACTCTACCTAACCCCTACAAAGATGTCTCTCCTGCACTTACATTAAAGCAGAACCCCAGGCAAATTTTTCTTAGCACTTGCAGTGCGGCTGCCCCCGCCCTGCAAGGGTTAACTTCTCATTTTTGTCTAGGTGCTAAAAAAAATTATGCTCCCCAAAGCTGGCTTACACTTAGATTGGTCCCTAAGCCTCTCTCCCTCTCCAATGCAGTGGTATAAGGACCATCAAATGCTATACAGTGTATAGAACATGAGGGACATATCATAGCTGCAGATGGGGGAGGAGACAGGCTTCAAGGACCAGAATAGCAGTCAGCCGGCTCTGCAGTTTGGGTGATTACTTTATGGATAGAATAGAGAAGGGATAGACTGAGAGTCAGGTTTTTATTGATATCTGTGTTTCCATTGGGAAAATCCAAATTCGAAAATGTTAGCGTTTTCAACAAATCAAAAGGTGTGGGTAAGTCTTCCAATTGGGATGTCAAGTACATAACAGGGAAATTCACTTTGGGAAGTTTTCTTCTCACTTCCTTTTCAATCTTCCAGGCAAAAATAGAAGGGACGTCTCCCCAAGTGAACACAGACAGCAAAACAAAACTTGACTATCTGCAAAAAAAATGTTTTGGCTATGCATACACTTTGAGTACTTTTTCTGTATTTATTTGATTTGTGTAACCCATAATATTTTTTCTTATAATTATAACTACATCCTACTTTTTCTCTAAGATTTCTCCCATGCTGCATGACATTCTTTGAATTTACTAGCGGAACTCTGCAACTGTTTTCTCATTTCAAAAGTTTCACACTCTTAAAACAGAATCTTTCATCTATGGATACCTAGCAAATATCCAAAACTCTCAGTTATCCTGAAGTGTATCATTGTAAATTTCTGATCATCTTTACAATAATACTTATTATCAGTCATTGGGATAAGCATTCACAAACATTTCCCTATAGATACACTTTACTTCTGCCTTTGTACCAAATGTAACTTGATGACTGGTTCATGGAACATTAATATATAATTCTGTTTCACAATTATATATATATATGCTACACAAGCCATTTTGTATTTTAATATTAATAAAAAATCACCTTTCCCTTTCAAACTGCAGACTCTATAATTTTGTAAAATTGTAAAAGGATTCAGTCCAATATGGTGACTTGGAGGCATTTTGTACACAGTTTGTGTAGGGAACACAACCCGAAATGTAATTTCCTGCTTCTGTGATTGGGTGACTAATTTTGACAGACATCTGCACCAAGATGCAAGTAACAGTTTAGGCATCCCTTGCAAAAGGGAATTCCATTTTTGCTGACAATGACTCTGATTGTTGTATTAGCGATTTAACTCTTGCTGAGACCTCTATGCCTGGCCTGTATAAGCAGATATAATCACTGCGGACAATCCTTATCAGATAGCTGAACTCACCATATACCTTTTGTTCCATGAATTGCTTTATTGCTTGCAGCAGGTTACAGAAGACAACAGGATACAGCAGATGAATGAGCAGACAGTATTTGAAGGTCAGAGATGGTAATGTTTCCAAGCATGCAATGCAGATTAACATGTGGTCATGTTACTGTCAGACATTTTTATGCCAGAAGACTACTTGGAGAAAATAGGGGGAAATGGAAATACATTGGTGGGTGGGAGGGAACACAAAAAAACACGGTGCAATAACCCAAAACAACCACAAGATGTCAGTATAATAACCATCTAGACAACCAGCTATAAGGGCCTGTTCACACGATGCCCGTTTTCTGTGCTGACCTGATCCGTACGCTCCTGCACTTAAAATGCATCCCAGTGTATCCCTATGTGTTTTATGGGCTACAGTTATCACGTGTGCAGTCCGTTCAGCTTACGACAGAGAAAATACTGCATGTCACATTTTGTCCGGTCCGGAAGCGGTCCACGGAAACGCAAGAACGAGGCGAAAACACAACGAAAACGGAACGCAATGCAGTTAAGCAAAAAAAAATAAAAATTAGTATTCTTGCTCCACTTTTTATGATGTCATACGACATACGAGTAAAGGAAACATTTTTATCCGGCTGACCTCGCAAATCCTCATACAAACTCCAGAACTGACCCTTTGAGTCCCGGAGCCTCAAGATCAATTGTACCCAATAACAACGTCTCCTGCGGGGTTGTTCTCTGCAGATTGCTGTAGCCAGCACCATCAACATGCCTGCAAATATGTGATACATGTCTGATCACCAGCTTTACATACACAACTATTTGATTTTTTTCTCAACAAAAGTGATGTTACTCTTTAAATAAAACCTTTCCATTTTCATTACATAACTTATTTTACACCCACAGATATCATCACTAGGTCCCTGTTTTCCATATGCAATAAAGGAAGATCTTGGCTGGTGTGAGGGGCTGGCAGGGGCTGTACATATCTTCTTGACCACCCCCGGTATTTTCCTATATGTGACACTGAGCATCCATGATTGAAAGAACTGAAATCCATTGAATGAAACATGTAGGCTGGGTAGAGCAGGACTGGGGAGGAAAGGGCTTCATGATAAACGATTTTCCACAGCCAGGAAATGAGACAGACTTGCGGCAGCTTATAATGCACACTGTGGGCAGTTCACAGTATGCAGTGAGTACGCAATTTTAGTACAGGAGCCTGTACAACTGTGCAAGGCTGATTGTAAGGATGGACTTCAGCTTTAAACATGAGAGGTTCTTTGTATAAATGGACTTGTTTCTAATGTTTCACATCTACCATTAGTTTCCTGGTACACTATGTTAATCTTTGTATGTTTATAATCTGTTCTTCTACGAGTAAAATGCTTTAAAAGAGTAATAATATCAAGAGTAGATAGATTTTTTTTGGAGTCTGTGCTGTACTTGTTCAGAGGTGGGTTTTTTTCCAGCCTTCTTGTTTCTTACTTGAAATATAACATGTTCCCTGCGCTAAAAGCCTCAGGTTACACGTCAACCAAGCTGTAAGTCTGACAGATTCCTACAGCCGATGTGCAAACTACATCACTTTGTTTTTAGATGCCTCAGTCTCCAGTGTTTTTGCAATCTGTAGCACATCCGTTTCAGGAACAAAGTTAAAATATATGCATATTTAAGCTGTTCCAGATCTGCTTCTTTTTTGCGCTTTTGGGCGAGCTCCAGGCGTAAAAAGGAATACGTAACACTTGTAGCCCTTTTAAGATTCCCGCAACCACAAATGTAGACGAGAGGATGTCGGCTCAATTATGTAAGTCCTGGTATAGTAATGAAAATATTATAGCTAAAATTCCTTCTCTTACGACTCTCTAAGCATAAGTAAAAGGTACTATTTTTACAATCTGCGTAGTGTGGAGATATCCTTAATGCTTTTGGCAATACCTATTTGCTATTTATAAATTCCAACAGTATGTCAAAAGTAAATGTAGTGGTATCACAATCTCATAAACTGTGCAAACTTCATGTTAAGGTTATTTTTCAGGCTGCACAAAAATCATCATGAAATTTATCATGGAAGAATTCAATTTGAAAACAACAGGGCTTTTTCTTTTAAACCTGCTGGTATAGTGTGTACCATGTAGACATTGAAAAATAATCCCTGAAAAACTTTTTCAGTTACACAGAGGTTAATGCCCAAGTTTAACTTTGCTTTCGGAAAGGTAACTTAGCTATGGTAAATCTTTAAAACATCTTATTACATTGTACTCTGCATTATGGTAATTATTTTCTATCACAGGCATTGGTTATTTGAGGTGTATTTATATGGCCCCTGATAGTTTTTCAGGTATACCTGATTGGAAGCTCAATGTTAGTCTATGGGGAGTTGAATGTAAGTGGATCTGTGTCAGTTTACATCCAATTACATCTGAGTCTTTTTAGGTCTGAAAAAAATGGAACATAGTTCCCCTGAATGGGGTGGACTGAAGGGTACCAAAAATAAATATACTCCCTAGAGACCTAACATGGGTCTGGTTAGTTCAGTTGTTTTTTTTTTAGCAATTGATTTTTATTGGTATATACAAATACGAGTACAACCCTTCATACGGGTGTAAAAAAACATTTGCATAGCAGAAAAGGAACAGCAAATACACAGCAACAGTAGTATCCACTAACCAATAACCAGCACATTCGGAATATACGGATATTAGTTCCCCATAACTGACAGTAGAGAGACGGTCACTGCCCTAAGATCATCATGTAATGAAAATGAGACATCACAACAAAAAGCGAAAACAGAAAAGACTAGAACACATGATTGGGTTTCCCAAATTAGAGCGTGGGAGGGATATAGCACCCAAGGAGCCCTAAAGAACATCTAAATGACTCAGGGTTCCTGCTACCTTGGACTCGAGGTACCATTTCGTATATTGGAAAAGTGTAATTAAAGCTTCCAATTGTCCGGGTGGTAGCTCTGTGAAAAGGAAGGTGGACCAAGTGGCAAAAAATTTGGAAGTATGCTCATGGGTGAACTGGGCCTCTAATTTGTCAAATGCCATTCATTTGTGAAGCTGAGGAAGGGGGGGAGGGTGGATAGTTCAGTTTTAGCTTGAACACGAATGTCACAAGAGTACTGTTCCTATCAGCAGGGGATCTGTGTATGGATCTCCTGCTGATCAAAAAAGACGTCACCCTTGTGAAAGGGGCCTAAAGAACAAAGCCACGCATGTGCAAGACATTAGTGTACTATCAGTGCAAATTTCCTAGCAAGTGAATTTGCAACCCCATAGTGTTATAATACCATTACTGTTAATATGCAAAACAATAATGTTTTGTGTCCGCAGCTGCACATACTTTTAGAGTGGGAACGATTCTGTTGACACTTGATCACAACAGGGGTCATCGGAAATGTCCTCAAACTCTGGATTTTTTGCAGAACCTCCAATTTTATACTGCGGGTGGCATTTTATTCCCTTGGTCATCTGACCTCACATCCCATTGGCAATTTTGCTAGTGACAATTTGAAAATATACCTTTTTAAAGCAGCTTATAAATATTCAAACCATGTATGGTCATTTCAGTTTTGCCCTTAAAACCAAAGCAATTGTGAGTAGGGTTCTAAAAAGGGTGGATTTTTTCCCCAGATCTTTATTTGATATAGTCACCCACTTCAGTGTATTGACTTATATTTTTCATTTTTATTATTATTATTATACAGGATTTATATAGCGCCAACAGTTTGTGCAGCGCTTTACAATATAAGGAAGATATTACAATCACAAAACAATTCAAGACAAGATGGTAAGGAGGGCCCTGCCCCTGAGGGCTTACAATCTAAAAGGGAGGGGGGAAGTGATACATGAGGAGGTAGCTGTGTGGGGATGAATTGTTTGAGAAATTGATATTTCGGTGGTTAGGTTGAGATCGGATAAGCTTCCCTGAAGAGATGAGTCTTAAGGGAACGCCTAAAGGTAGTCAGAGTAGGAGATAGACGGACAGGTTGGGGTAAAGAGTTCCACAGAATGGGGGAGACTCATAAAATTCTATGTGCTGTTTAATCTTTTATGGGCAATGTCATCTAATAACCATTGTTAATATTGAACCTTTTATATAGCCTAATACCTGTATATGTACTTGAATTTACCTTTTCAGAAAATATATATATTATGTGAATTGTTCCAGCCATCAGTTCAATGGTTATATACAGGAAGGTCACCCATATGGGGCAAAGGCCCTTGCTGTTACATCATATTGTTGGTCTTCTGTGGCTGCTTCTGCTGGTCCTGTGGGCTTCTCCCCGTCTCTGTGCCTTTGGTCTCTGTGCCTGCCCAGCATACTCACCCATGAACTATTTATACTGGTTATGTGTGCATGAGTGTTTATTTGCACATTAATATGGGTTCTGATTGGCAATCTTCTAAAGGGTCTGTTGTAGCATTTAATTGGGTAAATTGCAGTAACTCGGTTGTTCTGTGTTTCTTGCACACTCTTGCTGACCTAGCTCCATTTGAGGCCCTTATCTTTTCTGTTTTACTTAGACTTTAATGCTGCTCTACATTTTTGCTTTAGTGCATGGTTTGTCCACCACCTAATATTGGCCTTTACCTTAATCTCCGACTACACTTCTGTCTGTCCCTTGGCACCCTTAAAGGTTGAAACTATTTTCATATCTGCTAACCTTGTTTTTCTTCACCATTACTTTTCCTTTATACTAACCTTTTAAAATAGCAAACAAGATCAGGAGATCAGATACCAAGTACCGTACTCGGTACAAGTACAAATGCATGTACAGATAATTTCCATCTCCAGGACCAGACTAGAGAAAAATTCAAAATTTAGGAGGCAGCTGTCATTTTGAAGGAGCACACGGAGCTCCTGGGATTTGTACATTCCCATTTTAATGTATTATTATTCTTTTATAAATATATATATGAGTGATGCACCGATACCATTTTTCCAAGTACAAGTACTGATACTTGTCCAAGTACTTTCAGATACAAATACTGATACATTTTTGTTTATTGTCATGTGACAGTTTTTCAAAAACAATATCGACTAATGATTTCAGGATAGTGGTGGAGCGCCAGAGCCAGGTCCCAATTGCAACCCTGGGAGTTCTGGTAAAAATGCCAAGTATCGGCACTGGTATCTGAACTGGTATCTGGACATCCCTACTTTTAGTAGTTAAAAAGTACATTTTCATAGATATCTGTATATCAGACCAAAAAGAGGGACAACTGAGGAGGAAACAGGGACAGAGGCATTTGGTTCCAAATGAGGGACAGTTGGGAGTTATGTATTCTGTGTTTGACAGTGTCATTGTCTGACTCGCACACTAATTTCTCCTCTGAAACTGGCTAGGCTACAGCCACCCTGTTCAGGCTTTATACTCTATTGCAAAAGTTCCTATAGGCACCCGAGTAATGGGAAATTTGTATAAAGCATACCAGTTAGAGGGTTGATAAGGCAGAGAGGTGCCGCAGTAGTTGTCAAGCCTGTGCATTTTATTTATACTTTAAGATAAAGCAATGACTCACTGGGGTGATTTACTAACCTAAACACACACACACACCAGGTGTGTGTGATTTTCACACAGCAAAACGTATTTATCAACCAAAAAGTCTCTAAAAGCATATTTCCACTAATGCCATATATGGAAAAATCATGCACATGATGCATATATAATGCTGCTTCACAGTTTAGACAAAAATGGTTAGCTCATGCATTTACATTCCTTGCATTCATCAACGCAAGCAACACAACATAGAGCTAATTTACCCAACATCACCTTGGAATTCCTTCAGGGCTTTGCACAACACACCTGCTGGGTGTGTACACATTACAAAGGTGTTTAGATTCCACCCATAGATCATGCTGGGAGGGAACACACTGCAGAGGTGTATACACGTTCGTGGTGTGTTTATAAGGTTAGTAAATCAACCCCACTGTCTCTATTTTTTTCATAAAAGCTAAAAGTGGATCAGAAAATTTACTTTTACTCAATTGAATCATCACTGATTAAATTTTGCTTCCAAAACCTCTAGGCAGAAACAGACAACAAAATAAATTTATTGAATGTGTATTAGAAGTTCAATCCTTTAAGCTTCGTTTTGCACAACAAAGCATATTTCTTTATTCAACTGAAATTATATGGCTTTTTACTTCACCGCCTATTTGTGATTAGTTTACAACATAACAGTGGAAAGGTTTTTAGACTTTGAGGTACTTGAAGCATGTAGCTTGGAAATCTATTATTATCATAGCTCATGCCATCTAAAATGAGTGAATGAATTGGATTCTGCAGCTCAGATGCCTGCTGTAAGTGATCTGTAATGTGCAGACCAGTGGTTCAGTATGCATTTAAAAATCTGCAGCACACAAAAATTAAATATAAACAATACCATGACATTATAGAAAATATATTTATAGTAGCCATGACTATCTTTATACTCCTGTATATTTGACACTTCTAAGTTTAAGACAAGGATGTAATGTATATGTAAACAATCTTTTAACAGATGCCAAGTGACATCAATTACATTTTTGCATAGGTGCTTTTTAAAGTGCACAACCCTACTATGTGTAAAATTTTAAGCGTTTGCCCAAACCTTTTTTTTATTTTAAGTTTTAATTCCAATTCATTACTCCATTAAATAAACGTCCTCTTATTTACTGGGAAATGCTTGAACCCCAATCAGCTTTTTTTCACAAAATGTTTATTGAGTAGAAAACCCGGAAAAACAACAGTACCAGTATAGAAAGTCACGCCATTCGAAACATACACAGTCGTAGCTATGGCATAAAATGACAAGCATAAAAGTGACCAATTATAGTAACAATCAAATCAGTAACGACAGCAATCTGTTTGATGGAGAAGAGATTAGGCTCGGGGTCACGTCATTGGAAAGTGCCAACATATTCTAGTTCACCTGGGTGACCAGTCGCATAGGAGTAAGTGAGGGATCTCCAAGTAAACATGTAAAAAGAACCAACAAGGTTAAGAAATAATGAGGAGGAACAGTGATCCCACTGTTCCTGTTGCTTTTTAACGTTATGTAATGGTAAAGTATGTAATTTTGTCTCTCCCTCGAACATACTTGTCTTATCCATGACCATTTACTAAGGGATTGATTTACTAAAGGCAAATAGGTTATTTACCTCGCAATGGAATTTGCACTTTGCAAGGGAAATTTCCCCTTAGTTTAGTGAATGTGGTGAAGCTCTGCTGACATCCATCATCCAATCATGTGTAAGCAAAAATACAGTTTTTTTTTTCTTTGCATGTATTCGGTATTTACCGCATTTACCAAGCACCAAGGGACACTTCCTCTGCAAATTGCACATTTCCTTGCAAAGTGAATAGCCTATTTGCCTTTAGTAAATCAACACCTATGTGTTCCTGCCTGGTGTGTTCTATGTCTTAAATATAGAGCCTTGCTTATGTCTAGTTTACTCTCCTGGTAAACCTCTGTTCCAATACAAGCTGTAGGGTTGCCTTTGTCTCTGTTTTCCTGAAAACTTTCTGTTCCACACAAGCTATTGGTTTGTTTCTGTCTGTTTCCTGGCAGCCTTCTCTTCCAGCACAAGCTGTTGGGTTGCTTCTGTCTTGCTCCCAACAACCTTCTAATCCTGTTTCTTTCTGTCTCAGTTATGTGCCCAAGAAATAACATAGCTTTAGAATGTCAAGCACACGACCCTAACTCCCACATTAGTAGCTTTGGCATTCTCAGTTCCTGTTCCCTAACAAAGCCATTGCCACACATGACTGCCCCAACCTCTGGTCGCTGTTCCTTCTGTCTACATAAGCCCTCATTGGGTGAAATATTTCAAAGAGAGAGAGAGAGAGAGAGAGGATCCCAGGTAGGTAACACACATTGAAGGGAGAAAGGTTTCCAGATGGGGATTCCTATGGCCCATTCTAGTAAAAAAATTTCAACTGATTTTAGTGTGTGCCATTTTGATCCATTTGTGCAGTAGGAATATGTCAAAGTTGATAAAAAAAATCACATAACTCATCCTATTTCTTGATTGGTAGAAAATAGTGAGTGTTAGTAAAAAAAATAAGACTTTGCTTTAAATGAGATGATATGGTACATTGTTATCAGTAAAACATACATAAATATATAGCAGTTGTCTGCAGAATATTCTGTACAAACTAGTTCAATGTAGCAAAATAATAATAATAACAATAACAAAAAATGAATATAATAACATTATGGCAAAGAAAGACCATCAGTTTGTTAGCAAAGTTCTTTCATTTTCACTGCTATTGCTAAATAGCTATTTTTTCACATGAGAAATCTTTCTTAAGGCTAAACATTTTCCCTGAGTTGCCTCATAACAAACAGCGGCTATTGCAAAATAATAATCTGGCAGCCTTGATAAAAGAAATGTAGGTAAGGTGCAATTTTTGCAAAGTGTTATCTCTCAGGTTGTGCTGTGCAAAGCATTGATTGTCACTAGACCATGGCCTGATTCATTCCTACAACTGGAACACTGAATTTCTATTATTTGTCTGACATGGCTGGCATGCAAAAAGCCTGACTACTGACCTGTAACAATGCTCCACTGGAGCAGTCTTAATTCAACTGACTTATACTAAGCAAACCAAACAATATCATCTTGACTTGGAAGAAAAACAACCTTTTTGCTGTATAACTGTCCTTGTTCATGTAAATTACATCACTTTGTTGTTCGGCTAGACATTCATGGGCTGCATTTCACAAGTTGTGCAAACAATCCAAGCATTACTGGATAAACGCAGACTGAATTTAGGGGCCTAATACAGGAACTATGACTTCACCACCTAGCAAATGCAAACTGAAGTCTTAGAATCAAATCACATGGGTGATTCTTCTGCTGGCGGCATGTTGCCTGCACCAGAATCACCATGAACCTGCCAATTACGCCTCACTGAACAGGAACATTCAAAATCTTACTTACTAGCAAAGCGAGCAGCAAAACTGGTATGACCAGTGAGTGAGCAACTTCAATATCAAAGGATCAGTTAATGTGTAGCCGGCACTGTGTGCCTATGGCCAGCTTTAGTTAAAAGACAGAAGGACAACACAGCACATACTGTACATTTAATGTCTTTTGTGAATTGCAAGCCACATCTATCACTTCATACACTATGAGACTTCCATTAGGAAATTAAAGTCATTTTGCAGAGGTTACCAAACATCTTCATAAACAACACTTAAAAAAAGTAGCGCATCTAAAATTTAAATGCAATGCAATCTCTGATTGTGCTAGCTATAGGATTGGCAAATATTACACAACAATTTGTCTTTATATAAACAAGAATTGATTCCACAGCTAGATGATTTGTTTCATCAGTATGTAATAAAGTAATGCAAATCTGCTGGCGAGGCAATCGAGTTTGGTATGGAAGAGAAAAAAGTAATAATTTGTAGCAAACTGGATGATATCAATCAGAGGATAAGCATGTGACTTATTGAATCAAGATGCTAAACTCATTACTTTGCTGCCTTGATTTTCTGGATGTGCCCAATGTTGAAAGTCATTACTTTACATAAATGATTTGTGCCTGGCATACGTTATGCCATATTATATTTTTTTGCAGTAGTTCTTTCATTATGTTGGCTATTGTAACTTGGTGTGTTGGCTATGTAAATTGAAAATGCAACTAAAAAAAAATTCTGAAGAAGGACATACTTTGAATAGCTCTTTATGATTGATAGTACTATCAGATACACTTCAGAGTATCCAGAAGAAAGAATTTGAATTCTGAATTGTGAATGATACAAACAAAAAACTCTGTTTGTTGTTCTCAAACCTACTTTAAGGGCCCATTCACATCAATTGGGGTGTGTTCCAGAGTGGTAGCTGCTGTAACGCACAGCAATCACACACTAAACTCTCCCTTCTCCCTCATGCTCTATTTTTTGCGTTCTAACTGGATCGAGATGCAGGCAATGTTTTGCCATGTGTCCGATCGCACTGCGGGGCGGTGACTTCAATGCACTGCCATGCCCACTCTTGCCCCGGGAGGGGGGGTTAATTTGTGATTGCTGTGCGTTCCAGCAGCTACTGCTCTGGAACGCACCGCAATTGCTGTGAATGGGCCCTAAAAGAAACATACTGAGAGAAAATGCTAGCTGCCTGTCTGCCATACTTATCCAATGACTGCAGTATTTTCTGAGAAACTGTCCTGGAACAAGTATGCAGATCAGACATTCTAACTTCAGTCTGATTTTTCAAATCTGCATGCTTGTTCCACTTCAGTGCATCAGAAGCATTGAAGTCATGGACATCCATGTAACTAGTGTTCTTATAATGAGTTCAGACTCCCAAAAAGTACTGTATCTCCATCAATTGATAGAGAATGATTCTATTTGCCCATGGACGTACTTTCAGAATAACCTACAAGCCCCAGCTATTGAATACTTTAGATACTTACAACTTAGACACTGGGTTTCTTCGGTGCTGCCCAGGGCTTCAGTTCGATTGGAACTGACCACCTTTGAGCATATTTGTCTGAACCGCCCTAACACCCCTAAACTTATTTCACTTCTTCATTCCCAGTTAAATGGACTAACAACCCCAAATAGCCATAAATATGTACAGAAATGGGAAAGAGATCTGGGCATGACTAAAAACTAAGGGAATGGACTCAGATCTGGGGTTCAGTAGCTACTAGCTCCATCAATATAATTTCTCTGGAAACTGCATATAAATATCTGACCAGATGGTACTTGGTGCCCTCCAGGCTAGGCCATCTCCACTCGACACACTCTGACCTCTGTTTTCGGGGGGTGCGTCGAGGGGAGATGTTATCCACACTTGGTGGACATGCCCAAAACTGGAAAGATTCTGGTCTAAAGTATTTTAATTAATTTGCGACCTTCTCTCAATATTCAATATTGAAAGAGATCCTTGGGTGGCCCTATTACATTTCAAAACTCCCCTCCCCTCAAATTTACAGCACACAATGGTGACTTATGTTATGTTGGCAGCTAAACAGACTATAGCTTGCGCTTGGAAGAAACCATCTGTGCCTTTTAGGGAGGTTAAAGAAGAATAGACTCCTTCTTTCTTAATGAAAAATTAACCAGTATCTTGCTGGATCCAATATAAATTCGAGAGGATATGGCAGCCCTGGATCGCTTATGCACACCCATTACTTTCTGTAGAAAGTGTGACCTTTATGTAATGGTCGCATTCATTGAAACTCTAGGTGTTAATTAGATGTGACATGTGGCCCCGATACTAATGTCAATTTTAGACTATACTATTTAACTTAAATCTTGGTACTTCCCCCTTTTCCCCTATTATGTTGTTTTTGTGATTTTACGTGATTCTATGTTAGTGTTGTTTAGATAAAAACGGCTTACAGGGAGGTCTTGCAGATGCTGTCCCTTGCAGGCCATTAAAAGCTAACGGTTATTTTAATGCAAATGTTTTTTGCGGTATAAAACTAATAAAACATTTTGGAAATGGAAAAGGAGGTCAGCAGTGACAGTCCTGTATTTCTATCAGTACAGATTTCCTTAAAATCTGAAGTTTGGTTATTTTATTGGGGAGAAATAAAGCTCCAAATACATTAGATATATGTTACATGTTTGGTAAGGTTGAATAGATATGGCCGTGAACGTGGGAGTGTGATCAATCATTTTAGGGCCATTAATCACTGATAACACTTAACTGATGCGCTGTAGACATGTGCGATTCGTTTCGTTCCGAATCGAAATTCGGATGAATTTTCGGAAATTCGGACATTCGGATGTATCCGAATTCCGAATTACAGACATAACGAATGCAAACGAATCCGAATTTCCATTTCCGAAATTCGGTAGCGTTCGTACGAACGTTCGTTTCGTTTTCTGTTCTTATTCATTTCTTATTCGTTTCTTATTCGTTTCGTTCATTGGAGCAAAGTGACATTAGAGAAGGAGAAAAATATTTTTCCCCCCTCAAATGTCACTTTTGCTGCAAACGAACGAACAAAACGAATAAGACACGAATAAGAACAGAAAACGAAACGAACGTTCGTACTAACGCTACCGAATTTCGTCCGAATCCGAATTCCGAATCCAAGTTGACTTTCACACCCGAATCCTGAAAAACGAAATAACACAAATCCGAATTTAAAACGAAACGAAACAAATTTTTTGGCAGTGCACATGTCTAATGCGCTGTAAAGCTTTTAAAGCGTGCCTATGGTCAATTTTAGGCATGGTAGTATTTTGCGATTTCGCAGGCACACACAACTTTATGGCTTGACACGTTTGGTGTCTTTTTACCTGATGTGACTCCATCTTTTATGTTTTACCAAAAAATTGGGTACTGATAAATGCTTTACAACATAACGTAGGGAAAACAGGGTTTTTTTTCAAACCTTGCTGAACTTTTTTTATTATATAGTAAAAAATAAAAACCCCAGTGGTGATTAAATACCACCAAAATAAAGCTCTACCTGCCCCAAAAATTTGTTTCAGTACAGTGTTGCATGACGAAATAAATGCCAGTCAAAGTACCCCAGCGCTGAATACTGAAAAATGGCCTGGACAGGGAGGGAGTTTAACACCCCGGTCAGCAAGTGGTTAAAGGATTTGTCTATTATCAAATTTACCCTTGAAGCTACATAAAAAGAACCCTGTATGGAATTTTTTTTTTTTTTTGCATTGGTACATGTACCCCATGGCAATGCCTGTCTTCCCATGCCTTTTTACAGTAGTTTGTCTACTAGCCTTGAAAATGGCCAGAACATAATATCAATGTTTGCCGAAATTTAAGCAGGATACACCAAACCCTCTGCAAATCAAACCTGGGCAGATTAATTCATCCCTACAAACCAGACTGAGCTCTACATTGGCCAATAATCTAGACCCACTAGTGTTTTCCTCAAACTTCAAATCAGTATGCTAATTGTACAAACATTTACAAACCACAGAGAAATTTTGATTCTGCTGCTAGTATCTTCTGGTAAAGCAACCACAAGATAGTGAAAACAAACTGACAGATAAATCATAAATAAAACAACATGAAAAGGGATAGGGGGTTCAGTGTACAGCAATAAGAAATGATAGATAAAAAGATACAATTATCTTAAATTAACAACAAGAATTTATTTTTTTAACCAGTTTACTTGCAACCACGCATAGCAGAAAACCAAATAAATACATAAGATTGATTGCAATTCAATATCTTCAAAGAACAGCTAATGACTCCATTAGTATCTGCTTTCAAATTAAGGAAGTGTGGAAGTTTTGCAACCCATTACTGAACATTTAATTAACTGTTTCTAACATGCCAGAGAGATGGTAAAAGATGTACAAATGGTGAGAATAAGGTCCTTATAAGTTGACAAATGATCAACTAGGGCCAGCTTTAGAGTCTCTAACCCTGGAAACGGTAATGTTGAATTCTGATCCCAACGTGTCTACCTATAAAGGATCAGTAATTATGTATGTCTTTGCCAGTTTTGTTAGTTTTACACTGTTTTTTGATCAGTGCTTGTCCTGTTTCTTACTTTTATCCACTGTCTTCATCCTCCATGCAAGTACTAGACCTGGTTCTCAATTCCTACCCAGTGTCTGTTAACCTGTTCTTCCCTTCTCCTTCCCTACTCTCTGTCTTCAAGTGAAGGGGCCTTAAAGAGGAGTACTGTGGATGATAGATACTGTAAGTACCAATAGGTAAGGGAAGTAAAACAAATTATGTGCTGAGATATTAACATATGACTGTTTAAAATGCTGCAAAATAAGAATACAATTTAGAATATAATACAAGAAGATTACAAAGATCTATTACCATTCAGCAGAAGGCTAAAGTGAACCTGTGCCATGACCATGCACACTTAAGTATTTACATATTTTGAACAAGCAGTAAAAGCACTATAAAACAAGCCCTCATTCATCTCATTTAAACAAATATATGTTTCTAAGCTGTAAGAAAGTGACTGAAACCCAGTTTCAGAGTCTTTGTTGTGATCCTTAAGGACCTTTTAAGAATGAATAACCTCACATTAAAAGCAGCTAGAGAAGTCTTCTTTTAAAGCACTTTTCACTGCTTATTAAGAATATGTAACCACTTAATGTCCATAGTCTGGGTACAAATGCACTTTAAGAGCTAAGCTATTGTTAGGTTTAACCCTTAGGTTTAAGGGTTAGGGCATAGATATTCAAGAAAATTCAAGAACATTTCATAAAATTATGATTTATGGTTTTTGGGAGGATGTGTTAGGGCTAGATTGTTAGGGCTAGATGTGTTAGGGCTAGATTGTGTTAAAAGCTAAATGTAGTTTAATAATTATCCTTTAACTGCCCTAGAAAGGCAGAGACAGCTGTCAATCAGGCAGCAGGGTTGATCCCAATATTGGTATATGTACTCTTGTGACCCAAAAGAGAACTATAGCCCAAAAAAAAGGTTTGGCCATAATTCTCTTTTAAATCGGCTAGTGTGCGTATTGATTGTTTGATTAATTCGGTCAACCAGCTTTTATTAAAAACATGTAAAAAAATGTGCAGTAACCAATGGCGACCCCACAAAATAAATTCTTCTGACATCAGTGTATAATTCCTGCACTTCAAAAGTAATCCAAATGTACTGTATTTTTATTGTTTTTGCTCAATGATATCTTGTGTATATATAATATTGTGTACTGTGATGTATAAACTTCATAAGAGTAGCAGACTTTTCTGAGATGTTTATTTTATAAAAATATATATTTATGTGAACCTTACTCCCATTAGAAATAAAAATCACCACCATACACAATTTTCTATTCAAATAACAAAAAAAGTCCCATGGTAATACTATACTTATTTTATATTTCCATTTGGCTTGCAAAGGGGAAATTATCTGTTTGAACTGAAAATGTTATCAACATAATAAAATAAAAAGTATTTATATTTCTGTATTCCAACACTATATTTAAAGTAAAATTCATTTTTTCATCTGCAGCAATCATTCCTTATTCAATCAGTAGACCATTTTACATTTTTTTCTGCTTCTAGCATTTTTTTTATGCATCATACATTAAATATAAGTCCCAAGAATCAGTTTCTTTCAGTTGGTTGGTAGTAGCACTGATAGCACTGATGCCAACATAAGCCAGAGTGTGCACTACAGGCGGAATGCATCAGTCACTACAGCATCTCTCCCATCACATGTTACCAACTTATGCTGCTATTTTTAATATTGGAAGCAGGACCATGTTGCCTTGTTTTATTAAAACAAGTTGTGGTAATTTAAAAATGTATTTTTATAACTGAACAATTTAAGGCACGTTCCAGAAGTGTATCTGCTAATGTAGGTTTTTATTCTGTTGCCTTGCCTTCCACTTTAATTACATTTACTCTGTATTGAAAGAAATATGGATGTTGTCATTGCTGAAATTCAGATTTTCATACTTGTTCTGGATTGGTTTCTCATGGTACTGACATTATTGAATTATCATGGCAGCCAGGCAACTACCATTTTTAGATGGAGAGGTCAGCAATGGTAGCCTCCATATTCTCTTAGAGCAGTTTATCTGTAAATGAGTTCTAAACCATTACTAAATGACAATTAATGCTAAGGCACCGGGGTTGACTTACTAAAGGAATAGGGGCTGTTCACTTTGCAAGGTGCATTTTCAATTTGAAAAGGTTATGTTCCCTTAGCAAGTTGAACTTTATTAAATAAGGTAAAGCTTTTCTTCATTTTGTACATCTAACCATGTGCTAGCAAAAATACTGTTTTTTCTTTCATTTCCCTTGCAAATGGCCATTACCATTACCACAAGCATGGCCACTTCCGGTCTTTGGTCAGCCTTAAACCTTCAACCTTGCTTCCACAACCACTTTTCATTTGGCCGTGCTTCTTGCCCGGTTAATGTTCTGCTTTATTGCATGGCTGCATGTCATTTTATGGATGTCATCCATCCACCATGTTCCTCTTTTCCCTTTCCCTTTGGCATTTTCTCTTTAATATTCCTTCAAACAGATATGGGTTTGCTTCATTGACTCTGCAGCATTCAGTTGTCCATCCAGATGATTTTCAAGATCCTCCCATTGCACCACATTTCAAAATGTTCTTCTAGAGACATTGGGGGGGAATTAATTAAAAGTGTCTTAGACAAACATTGTTTCAACGTTGTCTCAACTGGAATGCAGCCATTTAATAAAATTTAAAAAAATGAAAGACAAATGATGATTGATTGCTATGGGAAACTGTCCAAGGTGAGATAGAACTTGTCTCAGACACTTTTTATTAATGCCCCTCATTGGGAGGAAAAATGTTTGTATTCATTTAATTCAACCCTGATGTTTATCATAAACAATTGCCTCTTTTCATACAGTACTGTTTTTACTAGTTCTATTGAGTGTCAAGAATATATCCCAGCATTTTTCACTTTTTATTAGGGCTGGTAATGATTAAAATGTTCCTGTTTTTTTAATCGATTAATTTTGATTAGTTATAACGCACATACAGATCCAACTACATTGGCCTATACACATACAGCACAGCAATGAAGTAATAAAATGAACTAGGATCACACTAATCCAGCACGTTATTAATCTCACGTGCCCCACTCAATATGGCCGCCGCTTGAGTGGGGCTACTCAGAATAATAACGTGCTGGATTACAAATGTATTTACATAGTATAGTAAAACAGCAAAGCCCTAAGGGTGATTTAAACATAAGTATTAGCTTAATATTTGAAGTAGCAGCAGCATTCCATTTCATGTAAAGGCCTGATTGCAACATAATATCAGTAAATTTCAATGGGCACATTTCTGGGAGCTAGATGAGGGGGGGTGTTTAATGGAGAGCCACATAGTGCATATATATAAGTTTAAGATAAGACAGAAGCTTGGTGCTTCCTGGGCAAACTCACCGGCCCAAGTGGCTCCGTCAGCTAACGAAGGGAAGGGGGGGAGGAGTCCAGTGACGTCACGGACATCGACGTCACCTGACTCCTCCCCGTTCCCTTCATTAGCCGACCAAGCCACTTGGGGAAGGGGGGAGGAGTCCGGTGACGTTGATGTCTGTGACGTCACCAGATCTCCTACTGGACTCCCGGAAGCAGGCGGTGAGGTGAGTCTTTTCATTTTTGATCAAAATAATTTTAATCGATCAAAAAGTTTAACGATTAATCGAGGAATTAATTGTTAATTTCAACAGCCCTACTTTTTATGTATCATAGTGCTACTGATCTCTTCTGGCCTCTTTTAGCTACTTCCTGTATACATGCACTGGCCCCAGTGTTGGCTGTATGTCACTGCCCAGAGTGGACATTCCGATAGTGACAACAGTGGACCATGTCTGATCAATGTATGTTAGCAAGGCTGCTTTTAGTCAACATAAAGGACTCGTGTGACAAGGTGGCAATGCAGGACCATAATTAGGAAACACCCTATTGTCACCCTATTGCCTAAAAAAGGCATGGCGGGATCACCAGGTATTATTTGAATAAATGCTGCTTATTTAAGAAGACTGCACCCACTTTTTGGAATTACAGCAACATGTTAAAAGTTATATGAGAGTTTAATGACAGGGTTTATATTTACTTTAATATAACTAATATAAAACATGTCCATCAAAAATATGAAAAAACTGATAATGAGTCAACCTAACCAAGAAAACTACTTTGAATAAGTGACATATTATGAGCTGTCAGTTAATTCTTGCAACTACATTTCACTGCCTCGTGTCTTTTTTAATGTATCACTGTACATATAATTATGAATATATTGCCTTTAGCTGTAACAAAAACACATTAGACTGTAATGTGTTTTCTGAAATATAAATTGATTTCCAATTCAGCTTCAAAAATAAGCTTAACATTTACAGTTGCATGTTTGAAATGTAATTTGTGATTTCCTATTAGATTTTATGTAGTGTTTTGGAATTGCTTTAACCTGCCTGTAATGGATACTAATAAAAGTCATGATTAAAACTAAAATGCCCCTTTTCCATGGCCTTGTTTCTTTAAAGGGAAAGTGTCAGGATAGAAATATGAGTGTTACAATTTAAGGTTTATATCTGAACTCTAGATTTTCATATCAAAGTAATCTCAACACGGTCCGTTGTCAGACTTGTCTGCTCTACATGAGTCTTTCTTCTCAACTGACTTTTTTTTTTGAACAAAGCTACCTAGTTCCCACTGCAAACCAGAAAATTGGAAATGTATAATTTTGGGCCAGTTACATTTTAATTGTTTAATATGTTCAAGTTTATTAATCTCTGTTTAACCCTTTTTTAAATTATTTGTAAAAACATTTTAATGTAAAATAAAGATTTTATATATTAAGACAGGGTGCAACTTCAGTTTGCAAAGCCTGCTGCATCCAGGAACAGGCAGTTTTGGATTTGTCTGATATATAATGGGAATTATATATCAAACAAAACCAAATATACCTACTCCTAGACCGGAAGTAATCTTCCTGCTATTGAGGTATAAGGGAATTTAGGTATGCCACAGGGAAGTAGAGCTCCAGAAAACTGGATACTTTGGAGTTTGCCATTTGTAGAGTGCATGCAGTAAATTTGAACTATTATACTCCAAATTTACCTACTAAGCATAATAACTAAGCATAATAACTAAGGACAATTAACAACAACTATAAAAAAATAATTTTATAGCAAACGTGATCTGCTCATGCAGGGCAAACCAACACATTGGGGTTGATTTGCTAACCTTATAAACACGCCACAAACAAGTATACACCTCTGTAGTGTGTTCCCTCCCAGCATGATCTATTGGTGGAATCTAGACACCTTTGTAGTGTGTACACACCCAGCAGGTGTGTTGTGCAAAGCCCTGCATGAATTGCAAGGTGATGTTGTGTAAATTAGCTCTACATTGTGTTGCTTGCGTTGATGAATGCAGGAATGTAAATGCATGAGCTAACCATTTTTGTCTAAACTGTGAAGCAGCATTATATATGCATCATGTGCATGATTTTTCCATATATGGCATTAGTGGAAATATGCTTTTAGAGACTTTTTGGTTGATAAATACGTTTTGCTGTGTAAAAATCACACGCACCTAGTGCGTGCGTGTGTTTAGGTTAGTAAA
>NW_017308461.1:106522-124409 GCF_000935625.1 Nanorana parkeri | reverse complement strand
TTAAAATTTTCCTGTTCGATTAATCAAATTTTTTTATTAATCGATTAATTTTGATTAATTATAACGCACATACAGATCCAACTACATTGGCCTATACACATACAGCACAGCAATGAAGTAATAAAATGAACTAGGATCACACTAATCCAGCACGTTATTAATCTCACGTGCCCCACTCAATATGGCCGCCGCTTGAGTGGGGCTACTCAGAATAATAACGTGCTGGATTACAAATGTATTTACATAGTATAGTAAAACAGCAAAGCCCTAAGGGTGATTTAAACATAAGTATTAGCTTAATATTTGAAGTAGCAGCAGCATTCCATTTCATGTAAAGGCCTGATTGCAACATAATATCAGTAAATTTCAATGGGCACATTTCTGGGAGCTAGATGAGGGGGGGTGTTTAATGGAGAGCCACATAGTGCATATATATAAGTTTAAGATAAGACAGAAGCTTGGTGCTTCCTGGGCAAACTCACCGGCCCAAGTGGCTCCGTCAGCTAACGAAGGGAAGGGGGGGAGGAGTCCAGTGACGTCACGGACATCGACGTCACCTGACTCCTCCCCGTTCCCTTCATTAGCCGACCAAGCCACTTGGGGAAGGGGGGAGGAGTCCGGTGACGTTGATGTCTGTGACGTCACCAGATCTCCTACTGGACTCCCGGAAGCAGGCGGTGAGGTGAGTCTTTTCATTTTTGATCAAAATAATTTTAATCGATCAAAAAGTTTAACGATTAATCGAGGAATTAATTGTTAATTTCAACAGCCCTACTTTTTATGTATCATAGTGCTACTGATCTCTTCTGGCCTCTTTTAGCTACTTCCTGTATACATGCACTGGCCCCAGTGTTGGCTGTATGTCACTGCCCAGAGTGGACATTCCGATAGTGACAACAGTGGACCATGTCTGATCAATGTATGTTAGCAAGGCTGCTTTTAGTCAACATAAAGGACTCGTGTGACAAGGTGGCAATGCAGGACCATAATTAGGAAACACCCTATTGTCACCCTATTGCCTAAAAAAGGCATGGCGGGATCACCAGGTATTATTTGAATAAATGCTGCTTATTTAAGAAGACTGCACCCACTTTTTGGAATTACAGCAACATGTTAAAAGTTATATGAGAGTTTAATGACAGGGTTTATATTTACTTTAATATAACTAATATAAAACATGTCCATCAAAAATATGAAAAAACTGATAATGAGTCAACCTAACCAAGAAAACTACTTTGAATAAGTGACATATTATGAGCTGTCAGTTAATTCTTGCAACTACATTTCACTGCCTCGTGTCTTTTTTAATGTATCACTGTACATATAATTATGAATATATTGCCTTTAGCTGTAACAAAAACACATTAGACTGTAATGTGTTTTCTGAAATATAAATTGATTTCCAATTCAGCTTCAAAAATAAGCTTAACATTTACAGTTGCATGTTTGAAATGTAATTTGTGATTTCCTATTAGATTTTATGTAGTGTTTTGGAATTGCTTT
Organism: Nanorana parkeri; assembly: GCF_000935625.1. NCBI lineage: Eukaryota > Metazoa > Chordata > Amphibia > Anura > Dicroglossidae > Nanorana > Nanorana parkeri. Next base: position 122,906 of record NW_017308461.1, on the reverse strand, counting down.
AACCTGCCTGTAATGGATACTAATAAAAGTCATGATTAAAACTAAAATGCCCCTTTTCCATGGCCTTGTTTCTTTAAAGGGAAAGTGTCAGGATAGAAATATGAGTGTTACAATTTAAGGTTTATATCTGAACTCTAGATTTTCATATCAAAGTAATCTCAACACGGTCCGTTGTCAGACTTGTCTGCTCTACATGAGTCTTTCTTCTCAACTGACTTTTTTTTTTGAACAAAGCTACCTAGTTCCCACTGCAAACCAGAAAATTGGAAATGTATAATTTTGGGCCAGTTACATTTTAATTGTTTAATATGTTCAAGTTTATTAATCTCTGTTTAACCCTTTTTTAAATTATTTGTAAAAACATTTTAATGTAAAATAAAGATTTTATATATTAAGACAGGGTGCAACTTCAGTTTGCAAAGCCTGCTGCATCCAGGAACAGGCAGTTTTGGATTTGTCTGATATATAATGGGAATTATATATCAAACAAAACCAAATATACCTACTCCTAGACCGGAAGTAATCTTCCTGCTATTGAGGTATAAGGGAATTTAGGTATGCCACAGGGAAGTAGAGCTCCAGAAAACTGGATACTTTGGAGTTTGCCATTTGTAGAGTGCATGCAGTAAATTTGAACTATTATACTCCAAATTTACCTACTAAGCATAATAACTAAGCATAATAACTAAGGACAATTAACAACAACTATAAAAAAATAATTTTATAGCAAACGTGATCTGCTCATGCAGGGCAAACCAACACATTGGGGTTGATTTGCTAACCTTATAAACACGCCACAAACAAGTATACACCTCTGTAGTGTGTTCCCTCCCAGCATGATCTATTGGTGGAATCTAGACACCTTTGTAGTGTGTACACACCCAGCAGGTGTGTTGTGCAAAGCCCTGCATGAATTGCAAGGTGATGTTGTGTAAATTAGCTCTACATTGTGTTGCTTGCGTTGATGAATGCAGGAATGTAAATGCATGAGCTAACCATTTTTGTCTAAACTGTGAAGCAGCATTATATATGCATCATGTGCATGATTTTTCCATATATGGCATTAGTGGAAATATGCTTTTAGAGACTTTTTGGTTGATAAATACGTTTTGCTGTGTAAAAATCACACGCACCTAGTGCGTGCGTGTGTTTAGGTTAGTAAACCACCCCCATTAACTCTAATGCCTCCCTCCTTAGCAACACATACTTACCTTTCCTAGTCCCCCTACTACTCCATTGAGCTTTAAGGAGCTAAGAAAAAAAACAATGCTTCTGGTTATGAAGGAGCATGTGACTCAGTTGGTACTTGGTGATTGATTCAGTGATGCCTCATGAGGGTGGGGTGTTCTCAGTCCTGTGTAAGCTCTGACTGAAGTGACTTTAAAGCTTACACTGAGCTGTCTTTACATTGCTGGTGGCTAAACGGCACTGTGGGAGAGTGAAGGAAAGATGGAAAGATAAATATGTGTAGCAGCGAACTTATGACTTTGTTCTAAATAGGCAAAGCACACGTTCACTGTAAAGTTAAAGTTTATCTGTTTATTGGGGGGGGGGGGGGATGCAGCACCAAACACATTACATTTAAAAATCTTCACCTAAGTGCCCTTTTTACAGTTGCTGGAAATTGCCCTCATCTGCTGTCTTTCCACACTGTGAGAGTCTGCAGTGAGTGTAGTCTGTGAGCTGCTGGTCTGCAGAGTTGCACCGATAATCTTGTGTTCCAGGACTTGTAATTGCAAATGCATTTGCAACTACAAGCCCTGGAACACAAGATTATCTTGTATACTAAAATGACAGCGAGTATATGTGACTGAAACCTTTCATAATGATTAGATATATGGATACCACTAATCACCATGGGCTGTAGTTTGTTAATAGGCAGATGAAGACTGTGTAATGTCTGTATGTAGATTAGTGCGAATATGATGCACTAATATGTATGTTTTTAAAAGTTTTTTTCTATGGAATAAATCATGTTTTAAATATAAAAAATAATGTAGTAGTGTCTTGATGCCTCATATGAAACCCCATTTTCTTGAATATAATGCTAATAGATACTCTGAAATAAGCAGCAGTGCAGCATCATTGCTCCTCATTACAGGAAGCTTAAAAAGGTGATCTCCACCGGCAGGACCAATAAGTATTTGTGAGACTCTGCAGGGGACTAAGTGAAAATTGTAAGTAAATGTGCACTTGTAAGTGTGTGTTGCAGCACACTTTTTGTATTTAACACCACAGTTCTTTAAATAGAAAAGTGATGAATCATATTTTTTACTTGTCTAATAAAGCGTTAATATAATCTTGAGAAATACTGTACATTACATTAGTATTTCTGCCAAGTAATAGCTAGAAATCAAATAGAGTGCTAGCATGGAAAGCTACCTTTTAGATTATTTGACTGTGTTTTTGCTTAGCAATTTCATTATCATCTTATTTAGCAATGTTTTTAATCCACTTTAACTAATCCGAAACCCAATGGAATCACTGAAAACGTATTTGCATTTGATTTATATGCCAATAGAAAATCCAATTGTTAGCTTGATTTTTGTTATCTATTTACTAGCTCATTTATATACATTGTGTAATTGAAGTAATGCACTCCCTGGCTCATTGTTTATTTAAGTGCTGGTGCCATATTCTAAACAGATCTAGACTGAGTTACTACATAGAAGCTTGTAAATGACTGAGACAGCATTAACTAGAACCGAACACGGGGGTGTTCGGCTCATCACTAGTTAACACTCAACTGGTTTGACTATGCAATGTGAATTAGATGGAAATGTGTTTTAGTTGGATCATTGCTAAATGCTAATCACAAACATCCATCTGACCTGTGTTTATAGACTTTTTCTCACTTTTCCAGGCCGGTTTGCACCATGTAATCCATTTTCTTATTTGCATCTCCTCTAGAATTCAAGGCAATACAACATAAATTAACGCCAACAAGCAGTGTCTAATAAGGTTTAGTTGTGCCTTCAAAATACTTTTGATATAGCATTTTAACATCTTTTATTATCTAGCATCAGAGAAATAAAGAGAGAGAGAGAGACCGTATTGCATACAGTGTGTTACAGTTCCATATCCAAGGTATTAACAACAACAAAGCAGTCAAAGGTATTTCAGGTCTGTCCTACACATGGACCCCAGAGTGTCTCTGCTGCTCCAACTACAGGGGAAGATTAAAAAAAATGAAGCCAGTAAGAGGAAATCAGTAAGTTCGCTGCTCTGAGTAGTATCCATGTCACCGGGTTACTAATCCACAAGCAGTACTAGACAGTCCATAGCGAGGGTGATCTTCCAGGGTATCCAATAGAAAGGGTGCTTCAGCTTCCTAACTTCCAGCTGGTCCTCAGTATTCTTTTGTCCAGTTGCAGCAACCAACAACGCCCGCACCATGTGGACTTCTAGGCTTCATAGCTTCCCCCTGGAAGTTTGAACAGGGGAGGGTCTGTTAATGAACCAAGGCTACCTGCCCACTTCTGTTTCTTAGTAGTAACACTCCATAAAGTTCAAGAAGAAACTAGCTCAACCTGGAAAGGGAGGGAAAGCCAGGACTTAGAAATTATGGAAACTTGCAGAAAGCTGCAGGATACCTGTATCTCATCACTAACACTGCAGAATATGTCACATCAATTTATTCCAAACTGTATTCAGCTGTTTTGAAGTGTGCTCCCTGTTTTGACATGTTATTAGTTTTAAGACAATGCAGTGTGGTACTGCAAAAAATAAGCTCACAAATTATACTATTAACTGTTGTACCTCTGGCCAATTTTTAAGAAGCTGAAGACTTTAACAATTTTTTTCCAAGAGTAAACTTTTACATAGGTTTGTGCTCTTTTGTGGCAGTAACTTCCACTAGTCAATATAGACCTATTACCACAGTGTTTTACAGGCTGTACTGAATCAGGGGTGCTGCTGCTGTATTTAAGCTAAGCTAAAGATAAAAAAAACTATTACACAGCCAAAACATATGATGTCAGAATGTGGCTGACACTGCCTGTGAAAATCATAATATTCCATAACACCGCAAACAGCTAAAATATATCTCCCAAGCATGCAATTTAAAGGAGTGGTATATTTTCCATGTTGCCCTTTTAAGTATTCATGAAAAAAGTGTGCCTTTGCACAAAAAAGGTTGAAAAACACTGTTTTAGGCTATGGGTTCATGCACACAGCTACATTGTGGTCATTATTCCCCCATATTGTTAATCACTGTAAAGTTAAAGTAGAAAAATAGGAAATTGCAGAAAAGTGCTATACCAAGTGCTACTCTATATAGTACCAATTGTGAATTAGTGGATTACATACCCAACAGTCTTTTCTATGACTTTTTTGTGTGTCTGCTTTCTTGGTGTTTTATTTTCTTTTTTGTTTTATTTCACATTTTCATATTTGCTATTTAATATTAATCCCCCCTCCAAAAAAGCTTGAGGTTAAGTTTTTTAGAGTTGAGGTTTAGGGTTTATTTGTTTTCTTCATTTTTGTACAGTACACTGTAATTCTTATTTATACTAAAGCCTACCTGGTCTTTCTCTTGCCACTTGCATAGTGTGTATCAAGTCTGTACAATTTCTGACATGTTTGTGTGAAATAATACACACTTATGATGATTGTTTTTGGATTAAAAGCTGCCTGAAGTTCAAAATGGGGCCTAGTAAAAGTGAGTAAATACTGTTTTTGGAGTCACTACTATATCTTGATGTTTTATTCCTGGACAATAAATTTACTCTAATGTTGATTTTTCTTTTTTAATAGTAAGCTAGTTGGTGTCTGTCCTGTTCAAAAAGTGGCCTAGTGAAAGTGGTTAAATAATGTGCATCTGCAATATTTTGAATTTTATTTAGTGAAATAAATACAGCCTAATGTTGATTAACTAATTTAAAAATGGCAGGTTGGGATCCTATTGAAAAAGTGAACTAGTGAAAGTGTTGAAATACTGTGCATGGACTAACTACAATATTGTTGGGGCTTTTTCAGTGAAATAAAAATAATCTAATAATTATTTCTTGGTTTTAAAATGCTGTGTTTGTCCTGCTCAAAAAAGCAGCCTGGTAAAATTGATTAAATTCTGTGCACCTGCTAACACTACAGTTTTTTTGGGGTAGGGGGTTTAGCTAAATAAATATACTGCAATCTAGATTTTTTTTAATTAAAAGCTGGATGGTGTCAGTCCTGCTAAAAAAGCAAACTAGTACAAATACTTAAACACTGTGCACATACTCACTACAATATTTGGGGCTGTTTTAGTGAAATAAATACACTCTTAATTTATGACCTAAACATGTTTGGTGTGGGTTCTTTAGAAAATGAGACCTAGTCAAGTGTTTAAATACTGTGAACATACACACTACAATAATTTGGGGGCTTTACCCCACTGCAGCGCAGTTCCTCTCTCACATGACACATGTGGCAGGACAGGCTAATTACTAAAGCACATGTGGGGCTACCTCCAGTCATTGGTCCAGCATTGACACTCAATAATTAATTAATGTGATCGGAAAAACATTGTGCACTCCAAAAATGTATACCCTCACCTCCAGTTTTAAAACGCAGCTTCTCAGTCACAAATTCACCCCACTGCAGTGAAGGCCCTTTCAGACATGACACATGCAGCAGGACAGACTAGTACCTTCATAGCGTGTTGGGCCACTTCCTGTCAGTAGTCTAGTCTAGACAACCAATAGTCCATGAATGTGATCACTTGTAAGAATTTTATTATAGCCCCTCTGTCCCTGCCACCTGTCTTTGCTTTCCCAGGGCAGGGACATTTTCACGCTAAACTTTTTAAAAGGTTAGAAAATCTAGTGGAAAATGGGTGGGTCTGAACCAGCCTTTGGATCTCAGTGCTTTCAAATGTCATGTTTACAACATTTCTATCTTTGTTTCAGAGACCATTGATTCTGAATTTGCTTGAGAAATAGCCTTTTTTAACATTAAAGACATTTCTATCTTTACTGTCACTGACAAGGTGGGATTCCTTGAAGACACCACCTCTGTGAGGCACATGTCTGGGCTGGTAGCCTTTTCTTGCAAGGACTTGCTTTGTAAAACATTTTACCTAGGGACAGGGTGGTGTTTAGACCTAGGACTTTTTTAACGGTAATTCCCAGACTGCATTTCCTGCCTATGTTTGCTTCAACTGGAGAGGAAAAGCCTTATGATAGGGGGCTATTCACAAAGGAGCCAAAGGAGTCAGCCGTAGCTTCGGCTGATCCTTCGGCTCTCTTTGGCCGCTGGTGCCCTTCGGTTCAGTCGAACATAAGGGCTGCTGTATGGGCTATATACGGGAGCTGAAGTGTCAGCCAAAGCAAGGCGAACGGCCGGCCGAAGTTCAGCCTTTCTCCCCGCAATTGACAGCTGGGCAGAGCCAGCTGTGATCTCATGGCTGGCTCAGTCCAGTTGTAATGGCAGATCAGTGTCCCCAAATGAGACGCGGAACTGTCATTAAACAATAACAACTGCGTGGAGCCGGCCGTGGCATCACGGCCAGCTCCGCCCAGTTGTTATTCATTGATTTTCCATTCTGCTCTGTACCACGGAGGTACCGAGCAGAATAGCCGAGCCGAATGCCGCTCAAAGTTCCATGGTATAATGACCCTCAGATATGTATTTATCAATCAATGTAACTGTTCTAAGAGCTCTTTTTGTTTTACTCCTCCTAAGTCAGATCCTCATTTGACTTATCACAAAGCCCCATGTAGATTGTTCTTTCAAGAGGCAGAGGTTACCTTTATATCAAAGTTAGATCATAGATATACATTTTAAACTTTTGTTGAGACAGACAGTGTGTAAATCTAGTTTAGTATAGCAGGGTTAATTATGGTAAACATATGCCCCCTAGTTCCCTTCTTAACATCGCATAGACGGTGAAAGCTAGGTAACATTTTTAAGCTAGTAAAGAGGAAGTAAAAAGGTAAGCAGCATTTTTTTCAAAGTTATTTTATGTGAATGGGAACATATAACAAACATAAAGTATGTGATATCCCAATTTGGCTGCAAAACTGGAAATACGTTTTAAGTAAAGGGAAATGTAACCTAGTTGAATGCTTTGGCAGCATCCAAGAGAATTATAACCCCAACCTCTAGTCTCTAATATCATGGGAACTTTTGAGTATTCTCATACATTCTGTGTAGATTTAAAGTTGTAACTATACCAGGCCTAAAGCCAGTTTGATCAGTGTGTGACAGAAGTGACCACTGTACCAAACCTCTGGCTAACACATTTGCTAAATTTTTTATATCTTCTGTCAGAAAGGTGTCAGTCTGTAAAATGTATTTTGCTGCAGCTCCTTGCCCAGTTTAGGAATCAGAATTGATTACTGCCTTCCACATAGACCAAGGTAATGCTACCAAAACATAAGGAGTCATAATAATATACTTGTTGTAGTTTAGGAAGATTAATATAAGGTACATCTTTTAGAATTCTACAGGGAAGTCCATTCAGGCCAGGAGCCTTTTTTGCATGTAAAGAAGCTTATTGTTGTGTTAATCTAATCTAAGGATATAGAAGGATATAGCAGGGTGTATGAAAATACAAGGCATGTTATGGCAGTCAAACCATCCTCAGTTATATGTGTCCTTTGCAGTGCCACTCTGCAGTTCCTTTGCAGGTGTTGTTCCATGATGAATTTTAAGATCATTGCTCTCTTAAATTTGTTGTTAAGCTCACGCACATTTCAGCTCAGTACAGTTAGGTTTTTGTTGGTGACATAATGCAAAGGGGATGTTGGGAACCCCACTATGAATAGTGGACAGTACATAAAAGTACAATAAGACACAGAGCATACTGATCGCACAAAGAGATAGCAGGTAAGAACAGGTTGTTGAACAAAACTGTAAACTGTTCTACAGTGACCACACTGTTACACATTCCTTACAAAGCTGAGGGCCAAAATTAAATTATACCTGAAAGTTCAGGAGGAAACAGACATTTCTGCAACATGAGAAAGACCCAGAACATGGAGGTAGGCTTGGTCCAATGACCACAGAGAAGAAGAAAGGGATAAGAGTACCGTTAGTTCAGAACGGTAGGGGTAAAGAGTCCTGTGGTGGGGACCTTAGGAGCCAGATTGGTATTTCAATGGGGTTTAACCCACACATTTAGAAGTATTTGTATGTTAGTAGGATTGTAGTCCATGTCTAGGTAAAAACAGGGCATCCTGGTAACAAGAAGAACATCAAGGATTGTCAAACCAATTGAGGTGTGCCACTACTAGGTGTCTGAAGTCTATAAAAGTAAAGAAGGGGTCATGATGGGACATACAATATAGAGCAATGGTAAACAAAGAGCAGCTCATTCATACTCAGGGGGCAGTTCAGCAAATACAAGGTGCAGTCAATGTTGTGCCCTTACAACTAAAAATGAAATGGCAGGATCTGGGTGGAACATCCAGTGATGTGCAAGCTACTCTTGTCTTCAATCTTGCATTTTGCTGGGTAGACCGTAGTGTATAGTATAGTGAGATCTTCAAGTATCCTTTCCCGAGTTGAACTGGTGCATTGATGCTGTATATCAGGAGGAAAATATGGATATAACAAACTGCAGGCATTCTTAAACTTGAGTGGGCCCTTTTCCCTTGCCACACAAAGTAAGGCATGGCATTCCCGGTAGTTGAGTAGCTTGGTAATGAATGTTCATGGTGGCACCCTGGTCAGGGGAGGCATAGGTGAGGTATGGTGCACCCATTGCATCATAAAGGCCTCCAAAAACATGGAGAACTAAACAGTGAAATTAGCAAGTGCTCCAGAAAGGATACAGGCTGGGCCTTCTCCACCCTACTACTGAAAGATCTCCAGAAGTAATTCTCCTGGTCTATGAATGTCTCTGGTGGTTTTAGGTACCAATCTATTATAAATAGACTTGTTGAAGTAAAAATTCTAAACTTGATTGAGATCAATATTAAAAACATACATAGTTCAAAGTCATTTGAATACACAAATGTAAAAACTCCACCTCCTTGCTCATATCTCCCATGTCACCATGTTAAAAACATTATCTGATACAAATCATAACATCACAATACTAAATATCACAGCATATGTCTTCATAACAACAGTGGTGGGAGATCCAGTCAACTGAAACTCTACCCATTTCATTGATAACATCATCTTCTTCAGGAGTATGCGCAGAATATTAATCTGAAATAAATAAAATACATATAATGCATAAATTTCAAAGTGTGTCCATCCATGATGTAACAAAATATACTCATAAAAATGATTAATTAAAACCTGTGTTCTCATATGTGTGCCCTCATTCAAGGCAGAGGAAAACAAAGAGTACAGAAGGAGGCCATCAGAGAAACAGTCACCCCAGTCTTGTTAATGTTACATAATATTTCACAGTGAAAGGGCTATTACCTCATTAAATTGATTATTGTGAAAATGGAAAAATCACCCCCAACTACCAGATGCAAACTTGTTAAAATGAAATAGCAACAAAAGGTATTCCAAAAGGATATATTGTCAGTAAATATGAAAATATCAAAGTTGTGCTAAAACATAACAAGAACAAATTTTGTCAAAAAATGAAAATGGTCTGTAATAGCGTGTCAATGCTAGATAGCTAATGTACCGCTTATGCTTTGCAAGACCCATAGATTGATCCCAGATGGCCATGCACCAAGAGGCAATTTAACAGATGGGTCCTCCTCATATATATTCCCTTGCAATGTAATCGAGTTGCTAGGGAATGGCCCCACAGTGACCTCATCACATCAGCACCACCACCATGCAGGCATACTGGTGGTTTCACATCACAAACAGTTCCTGCATAACACAAGGATGCTCCACCTAATTTTCCGCCCACCAAAGCGGCCCAAAACAAGACAGCCAGTGAAGGAGGAGGAGACCTCAAAACAAAAACAATGAATCCCCAGACAAAATAACACAGTCTGCAAACCAAGGTCCCAAAGGGAAAACTTGACCAAGCTGTGTGCCCATTGGCTTCTTCCAGCAACAGACCAAAATGCAGACTATACACATCATTGCATGTAACACAAATCAGACATTAGTTTGGTATATAGCCTACAACAATTATTACAGAAAGAAAACAACAACTTTACAATCAAAAAGAGTAAATTATAAAAAAATAATGCAACAATATACTATTATCTCTACTGAAATGGTGTAAAACTTGTAAACTGTGAAAACAGTGGCTCACAATTTATCCATTTTGTAAGGTCTTGTGGCCACATTTACTACGATGCAAATGTAAATTAATACAGTATAATCTAATGCTATACAATATATAACAGCTAGATCATAAGAGTGATATAATGGCCCATGTTTACTTATTGGACTGATTGGTCACCATTTTTAATTGCATAGGTATGATCATAAATTCTACATTACAATGAACATATTGGGGTTGATTTACTAACCTTATAAACACGCCACAAACAAGTATACACCTCTGTAGTGTGTTCCCTTCCAGCATGATCTATTGGTGGAATCTAGACACCTTTGTAGTGTGTACACACCCAGCAAGTGTGTTGTGCAAGGCCCTGCGTGAATTGCAAGGTGATGTTGTGTAAATTAGCTCTACGTTGTGTTGCTTGCGTTGATGAATGCAGGAATGTAAATGCATGAGCTAACCATTTTTGTCTAAACTGTGAAGCAACATTATATATGCATCATGTGCATGATTTTTCCATATATGGCATTAGTGGAAATATGCTTTTAAAGACTTTTTGGTTGATAAATACGTTTTGCTGTGTACAAAATCACACGCACCTGGTGCGTGCGTGTGTTTAGGTTAGTAAATCACCCCTATTGTCTTACCCACAAAAAAGGCTACACACTTACACAAGTGTGTAAGACAAAAGGTCCATTGTGGAACCACCTATTAAATGGCCTCTTGGTACATAGCCATGTGGGATCCATCTATGAGCCTTGAAATAGGTCAGCAGAACATTAGATATCAAATTTTGGCATGCTAAGATGCGCCATTGTATCCTTAGCTGTAAGTTTAGATGAGCTTACAGTTTGCTCCTGTTATATCTTAGCACAAATTGATATGTTTCCTTTTGGAGTAGCGTTTACTGTTATTGCATCTTAACAAGATGGCATCTGGTAGTTAGGGTGAGTTTTCCATTTTAACAATAATTAGTTTAAAGGAGAACTATGGGGTTAAGGCTTTTCCCCATATTTCTCCTTAGGGTAACGGGAGGACACAAACTAGCGTCCTCCCGTCACCCTAAGCTCAGTATACCGCGAGCAACAGCTTGCGGTATACTGAGACGCCGCAGCTGAAGCGGATCCCAACAATTATGTCTGGAATTGCCCAGCTGTGTGAGTGACAGCTGGCTCTGCCTATCTAGAGGCAGAGTCAGCTGTACCTGCCCCCTTCCCGTCTGTTCAGCCCTGGCGGATTGGAGCAGGGAGGGGGGAATCCAGTCCCTCCCCTGTCACGGCAGAGAGCTGTGAGAGGATCAGGAGGTGAGCGAACGCCGGTATGTGTTCGCTCACTTCCAGATCTACTGAGCCGACCTGTGACAGTCTCATTGTCACAGGTCGGCTAGAACTATGAGGTGAGTGAAAAGCACTCACCTCATAGTTCTCCTTTAATGAGGTAATAGTCCTTTCATTGTGATATATCAGTGACTTATGTTTAACATTAACAGGACTGGGGTGACTCTATTTTCCTGATGGCTCCCTTCGAGGCTCTTCCTTTTCTCCCGCCTTATGAATGAAGGCATGCACACAAGAACACAGGTTAAAAATTATCATTTTCTGAGTATTTTGTTACATCATTGATGGACACACTTGTATAATGTTCACACATAATTTGTACATTGTATGTATTTCATTTTTATGTATGTTTTTCAGATTAATTTAGAATTCTGAAGTGCCTCCACCTTACAAATGTCTGCACTCACAACTAATTTTTGTACCTGTTAGAAAATGGTACTTGAATTTGTCACATGTAGGCCAACACTGCAGCCCGAATATCTATACTGGACACACTTTCCTTAGTTTAACTCAGTAAAATAAACTCACAGGCTCTGCATTAATAAGATCTCTGTAGGCTGGAAATCATTCACCTCATAGTTCCACTTTAAATATGGAAAGTTGTTATCTGTATCTGTTATTCTGTTTTATTTCATATATATCACAATTAACAAGAAATTAACAACATCCATATACGGTAAGTACGTTCTGTTGTGGTGAAAAAATGCAATATGTTAGCATTTTGGAAAATATAACATAAAATGCATTATGCATATGCTCTGTATTACCAGTATTCTACTCATGTATATTAAATACAATTCTTTAATGCCAAAAATAAATTGTGACTGTTTTGTGTGGATTCTCACTGGGTGTAAATCTGTTTTTGTGCTTGTGAGTATGTCACTGAATTAATTATGCATGAAATGTGCATCGGAGAAAGCAGCAGGGATGTTATCATGACACCACTACACACATCATTTTCTTTAAGGGACTACTAAAACCTTCACGTTGCCTTCATCTGTCAAGCAATGAAAGCTTATGCAGAATGAAACTTTTATTCAGTGTATTCCATTGTGTAGGTTGATTGCATTAAACAAAGATAATGCTTAAATCAGAAATGAATGCACCATTCAAATAACAGTGTAAAATAAAAAGCTATGTGTGTTGTTTTTTTGTTTTTGAAGCATGGAATTTTATAATATTCCACAAAATGTTGGTCCTGTAAATAAAGGCCAACATCATTTTGATCTGCTTCTGAGACTTTCTGTCCCCTAATGGAATGTAAATAAATGGGCGGAACAAGTCCCATAACTTCATGACTCGCTCCGCCATTTTGTTCACATTCGGAAGCATAGCTATCATTTTGCGGCAGGTGTTCTGTGGGTTCAATAGTGTCTGTGGACGTCGGGAATTTTTTATTTTGGAGAGTCGTCAGCCGTCGTCCATGGTGTTTGACGTTGATCTACATCGCTGGATGAAGTGATTGACCTATTATATTGATGGACATTTATTTTTTATTTTTTTAACAAAATACTTGTCAAAAATCTGTGTTGTGTTTTTTTTTTTTTTTAAATAAAGGATGTTTACAGTGTTGTGCATTTATTTACTATTTTACAGTTTTTCTGGTGATTGAGTAGGGGTAACAACTACCCCCTTATCATTCATTAAGGGGGGTGGGATCTGGGTGCCCCTTTATGAAACCAGATTCCTATAAGCCCCTCTGCCCACAGACCACCCACAATCGACGGGCCAGGGTTGTGGGGAAGATGCCCTTGTCCTCATCAACATGGAGACATCGTGCTTTGCCAGGGCACCACCTCCCTGAATTTCAATTTGGAACTAAATGAATCGCACATGTCTAATGTAAATTCTTCATAGACTTTGATGCAACAGTGGAAGCAGTCCCTGTGGGCATTTCTAGTGCAGGATGTATATAGTTCAACATATGAGTTTTTTAAAATCTCCCAATGTCCTTATTCTGATCATAAAAGATACATTTTTACTTTATGAGTTGTAAAATTTCAGCCCTTGAGCCACATAATTTTTCATCCATTAAAAGTTAAACTGAATGCTAGATGACAAATCCACCACAACTAGCCTTTCAATGAGGTGTGTAGAGATATACTAGGAAATGGCCTGTCTGGTAGATTACGATATCATACAGGATAATATTCATAAAGCATAATTCCATGCAAAACTTTTTTCATAAACCCGACAGAGGATATAACCCTGATGTACTCTAACAAGAGCAAGATATAAGATGTGAAATTAAAATATAGAAGTGAGATGATATTACGGATATGTTTCTAATTCGGTGGTCTGTATTTGGCAAATGTACACAATTTAAAATGTAAATAGTTAGCTGGGGACTGGGCATTTGAGGGAATAACACCTATCTCCTAAAAGGTTCATGACAGAACTTTGTGGGCTTGTTGCTATAGATAATTAAACTATCACCAATTAGCAGGGTAGAAGATCTTCCCATGTTGGAGACACCAGACTGTCTGCTTTGCACCGCTCAGAGTGCTCCCCACCAACAGAATTATTATGAGTGTGAGACCCTCAGTATCTCCATTCATGACATATGTTTTGGCTGAATTTGGGCTTTCAAATATAAATCAACTCGAGCAATAACATTGGATGCTGTAGCTTTCCAGCGCAATGAGGACCCCTATGTCAATCTACAAAACAAAATGGCTTGGAGATGAGAAATTGGTGTACTAAAAGAAACAATTGGCGTGCTAAAGAATATGCCCAGGTGTTTGATTATTACCTTTTAAAACCACATGTGAGTTCCAGAAACCTCCATATAAAATTATGCAAGCAATATACTATAAAATCCATGTAACAATACATGCAAAGCATACACATTATTGGAGTTACATTATTATTACATAAACCCGATAAGACATATTGAATAAAAAAAGATAATTTTATATGTGTGTATGTGTGACCCAATTCAACCTCATCTAATGTCTAATGCGCAGAACATTTATATGCAAAGGCAGGCAGCTACACCCAGTAACTTAGATGTTTCTCCTACCTCAAACATACCAAGCAATCTGGTAAATTTACCAGTTGTAAATTTCAGCAATTTTTAAGCACACACACACACACACACTCCTGCAGAATATGGTCCATTAATTGTCAGAGGAATTTAAAAAATAATATAGGCATTGGATAATTGCCTCAGCACAATGTTCTCCGTTACCGGGAGATTGCCAGTTTTAATTTTGTCTTTACATACCTTGTCAATATCCTCTAACATGTCTTTAACAAAGGTCTGAATTACAGAATTAATAGATAAGGCTGGGAAAGAACAGGATTGATTAAAGGAAAGGCATGGATAAGGAAGCAATTGATTAGTAGCTTCAACCACAGATACGGTACATCATCTAATAGCTAACATGTCAGATTGTTGTGTATTTAATGCTTGGTGAGTTTGCCCCATATGCACTGGAGGGATTTGTGTGCCTGGTAAAAAATGGATCTCCCAAGTCATAAATCATAAGAATCCTTGCTGGTAAATCAATGACTGGAGGATCTGAGTTGGATCCTTAGAAATATCCCAAATATGAAATATACTGCACACTTAACTTTCTCTTCTTTTGTGATAATATCTAAGAGGACTTGTTTAGTCAGATTTTCTTCAAAACCTCTTAAAATACCTTGGGCAAAATGTAATCATAAGGCAAGCATGATAAGGAAAAGATGCAACGATTCATAGTAATTAAGGCATACGGTATGTTTTACATTCTGATGCACTATTCCCAAGGGCCCTGAGAACATTTCTAGGTTAAAAGAACATGAAATATTACAGAAAAAAAAACATGACGCATTTGACAAGGGATTACCAACCAAAAATGTTTTACACAATTTAATAGAGAATGTCTACAGTAATTTGTCAAAGGTACAGTAGGATATATACACTATGCTGCCCTATATTATCCTTCTAGAGACCAAATCTGCTGTGTTTGCAGCAGGGTTCATCTCCTTCTGCCAAGTGCACCACACTATTTGCCATCAAGTGCTATGGGTGGCCTTATTATTAGGGAAGTGTGTGGTTGTGGGGAGGGAGGTCAAAGACAATGTTAAATCAGGTTACTTTT
This sequence comes from Nanorana parkeri, assembly GCF_000935625.1. Classification (NCBI taxonomy): domain Eukaryota; kingdom Metazoa; phylum Chordata; class Amphibia; order Anura; family Dicroglossidae; genus Nanorana; species Nanorana parkeri. The sequence goes on along the minus strand of NW_017308461.1, from coordinate 107,346 downwards.
TTATAATATAGAGCCCAGATTTTGAGGATCCCTGGGTAGTATGGAGGTGATCTGCAGATGCTTGCAAGTACTTCTACGTGCCTGTTCTAAGGATCAATTGAAGAAATGTCACCAGCACACCAAAAATCCTTTCAGGATAACTATGTGTTCATTTAATGAGAACATGGTTCTTATTAAATGAACACATGGTTCTTCAATTGATTCCTGTAACCAGCGGTGCCATCCGCAGTCACTACAAGCACCCTCCCCTGTCATTGGGGCATCCGGTAAGGAGTGCAACAAGTTTCTTTCTATATCCTGTTCTAAGGACCGGGGACAATCTATCAAGTAAGGTGTCTAGTAAAGTAAGTCTAAATGATTGCTTTAAGATGCCTATATACAAGAGATATGTCAATGATAGATGTTGGAAGCAAGTTTTTGTAACTAGTAGACACTAGACATGTGCACCAGCAAAAAATTTGTTTAGTTTAGTTTCGTTTTGAAACAAACAAAAAAATTTGTTTAGTTTAGTTTTGTTTTGAAACAAAGCAAAACAAATTCGTTTAGTTTAGTTTCGTTTTTCGGGTCCGAAATTAAATTTGTTTTGGACGAAATTCGTTTATGAAAAAAAAAACTTTAAATATTACTTGACCTGCCCTGGATTTGAACCTGGGAACTTAGCAATGGCAAGCCTGTCCTCTAACCACTGATATATATGAATGCAATATGTAGCATTTGACAGCTGAGAATGTCAAATGGGCGGAGTGAGCCGTGACGCCATGGCTCGCTCCGCCCATCTGTTGACACAGACTGAATGTCATTTTTTTTCTTCTGGTTTTCGGCGG
>NW_017308461.1:103350-105969 GCF_000935625.1 Nanorana parkeri | reverse complement strand
TCGGCGGGTCGGCGGGGGTCCTGCATCCTGATCCTGACTCTGGATTACATCGATGGAGCCATTTATTTTTTTTATTAAAGAAATAGTCAAAAATTGACTGTTTGTTTTTTTTTCAATTAAAGGATTTTGTCAAAAGTCTGGACTTTTTACTAACTATTTGATTTAACCCTTTAGTGAATGGGTAGGGGTACAAGTACCCCTTACTCATTCACATGGGGGGCGGCATCTGGGTGCCCCCTTATTTAAAGGGGTACCCCAATGCAAATAAGCTCCCTTGCCCGCAGACCCCCACAACCACCGGGTCAGGGTTGTGGGGAAGAGGCCCTTGTCCCCATCGGCACAGGGACACCCTCCCAATGCCAAGGGCACGTGGCCTGGTAAGGCGCAGGGAGGGTGGGCCCTCGATCGCCCCCCCCTTTCCTGCCCTGCCGGGCTTGTGCTCGGGTCAAGGGTCTGGTAGGACTGTTATAGGGGACCCCACGTTTTTTCCCCCCATTTTTTGGGGCTGGGGTCCCACTTTAAAATTCCTACCAGACCTTAAGGGTCTGGTATGGATTTTGGGGGGAACCCCACGCACTTTTTTTTGTGTTATAAGGAGGGGGGGTCCCTCCTTACATTCCTACCAGACCTAAAGGGTCTGGTATGATTTGGGGGGAAACCTCACGCTTTTTTTTTTAATCTTCTGCAGACTGTAAAAAAAAAAATCATTTTGCTGCAACAGAATTCGTCCAATAACGAATTTCGTTGCATCAAAATGACAAATCAAAAGCAAAGGAAAAAAAAAAAACTTTAAACATTCCTCGACTTGCCCTTGATTTGAACCTGGGACCTTAGTAATGGCAAGCCTGTACTCTAACCACTACTCTATAGCCTCTGTACTTTAAGCATAGATGTGTTGTAGAGGTAAAATGTTGTCATTTTTTTCCCCTAATGTCATTTTGATGCAACGAAATTCGTCCAATAACGAATTTCGGGAAATCGGGAATTTCGGATTCGTTTGTCTAGTAGACACTATGACAGTTTTAGTCTTAAATCCCACTGCTACCCCCATAGTATGGCATACGTGTCTCAGCCTCATCCTGCGCAGAGATTTTAAAGCTTGCAGGACAACAATCTAGGTGCAAATGGGCTAGCAGTCTGGTTAACTCTAGAGTTAACCCTTTACTCAGACCCACAGTAGCTGCCACCACATGTTTTAATGGAAACACACAATTCCCAGCATCTGCTGTAGCATTTCTGACCTTTAAGAAATGTCTGTGACACTCGCTCCCATGCCCAGACATTATGTCAAAAGCTTTTTAAAGGTAATGTTTTTTTTAATTTAGAGACTTGACTTAACCTTTTTTAATTTCATCATAATATAAGGGGAAAAATGGGGGAAGTAGATATTTACAGAAAATATGTCACAAAAACATAACATAAATATGTGCAGCAGCACAATAAATGTGATTAAAAGTGAAAAATACCTAACAAAGTTTGGTGGTCTTGGTTTTGTCAGAGTCCAATTTGATTCAGACTAAACCCAATCTGACAGAGTCACTGGCCCTCATAAATGACTCTTAGCATTCCTGCATAGTGCTGATGGAAAGTGAGAGGTCTAGCTGCCAATACTACACTGGCTTGACAAAGAAGATATTATCTTCGAAAAGCTTTGCCGTTAATAGAATATTTAAACAAACTGTTCACACTGTGATAATTTTCGTTTTCCATTGCTTACGCCACTTCTCATCCTTCAGCACTGCCCTCCACCACCTCCACCGTATCGCAGGCAGATTCTCTGCCTGTGATTGGTGGACATTCCTCAGCTCTGCCCTCACCTCCCCAGATGGGGAACACAGACAGCATTCAGACACACAGCTGACACCCGCGATGCCTCCGCTTTCCACCCTCCTTGAACTGCTGCCTAAAATACTTCCCACACTGCTGGCTGACTCCCCGCTGTCACTCCTCTCCCCACACATGTGGGACGCAACCGGTGTCCTCTTAACACCCAGCTGATCTGACATCACGGCTCCTGCTACTTGCTGACAAGAACCCTGCGGTTTGGGTCCTGCTACACCGCTCGCCCCTGCATCATCAGCACTCCCATGTAGAGCGAATAGGACACAGCACCAAACAAGGAAGCACGTTTAAACCTTCACAGCCAAAGTCTCCCAATCTCAGCTGCACCATGCCAAGTGGAATCAGACAGTTTCCAGGAGGACTCTGACACTTGGTATTGGAATGCCATAATTCCACCTACATCCAAAGGAATGGATCAAACACCTTCTCCAGCAACAGTATTCAACTTCCGTCATCGTTGACATCACATCTTTAAGAACCTTGTGGTGAGTCTCTACATGTTCATATCGTGTCCTATTTATTGCTCGAGATTCACTTGCACCATATCTGTTTCCCCTCTTCTCGTCTAATGTCAACACTATCCGGAAAACAATATTGACCACAAGATCAACCACTGATAACATTGAACCAACATTATTATTCCGCCCCAGCCCACCTGCATTCACACCCTCCAATTTGTACTTGGTCATAGCGCTTCTTCCTCTGCCTTCGTTCCTTTGTTCACACTAGTCGGACACCCCGGTAGGTACTAATTAGAAGTGGCACCCGCCCCCCCCC
>NW_017308461.1:85085-103239 GCF_000935625.1 Nanorana parkeri | reverse complement strand
AGGTACTAATTAGAAGTGGCCCCCGCCCCCCCCCCCACAGAGAGCGCTATACAAGTGGACTTCATTTTTCAGCTTTTCAATTAGCTGCCAATACTAGCAGCTCCTTGTTGACCCCTAGAGGACACCACTGAGACAACTCCCCTCAATCAAAATAGCAGAGGGTTGTGATGTCTGAGGGATGAAGTGTTTTATTATACTTTAGACACTCCCTTAATTGCAGTTATTCTGGCTAAATCTATATTTGAAGATGACAAGGTTTTACAGTCTGACAATCAACGTATTATTGAACAGAATGAAATCACAATTTCATAGACGTCGAAAATGGATCGTATGCATGTTCACCTTAGGAGATGTAATGTGGCCCTTCAACCTTCTGCACCTCATAATATAGACGTGTTTGATGCATAACTGATTGTTATTTTCTTATACATTAGTGTAATCAATATTTGTGAATGGGTCTCCATTGTAGTCACTATATCAATAGAGTTGTTAACTAGAGATGTATGAAAGGGAAGATTCCCTTCTAGACTACTTTACTACATGTTAATTACAGGGCCATTAACAGACTCTGGCTTATGACATCCATTTATGACTGGAACATTAATAGGCTTGTGCACATCCTGGTTAAGATGTTTATGTATTCCATTTAAGCAAATGTACCTTGAACTGGTTGTTTTTGTTTTCCAATGCAAATAAATAATATGTAAATTTGTCTTTCCCTGTTAACAACATATGTATTTTTGGGAAAATGAGGGTGCCACTGTGTGCAATATGACTTCCTTTATTTTCCCACTCATTTTGTGGTTTCTCTGACCTCATTATCATCAGATGTTCCCAGCTTAGGAGGTTGTATGGAGAGGATTGTGAGTCCCTTTTCAATGCTATTGACTTCTGCTGGCTCTGTATGCTGGTACAGTCCATTTACATTGCCTTGGTTACTTCCCTTATTATGCTGTATGGTTAAATCATACACACGTCCAGTACACTATAGCAATAGAATTACAGCCAGCCCCGTCCCATCTTCCCTCACTCACAGTTTCACGCCGATCCCTGTTGCCTCACGCGGTGCCTCTTGTAGTCGGCGCTGGGCAGGATCGCTGCATCACGTCTCGGTGCTCAGCTTGTGGGAAGCGCTCGCAATTCTGCCCTGCTAACATGAATAGATTAAATCAGTACAAATACAGCACACACATCCAGTACACTGCATTAGTAGAGTTACAATTATCCCCTGCTAACATGAATAGGTTAAAGGATCCATAGTACATAACATGTAGTTGTACCATGGATCATTAACCCATTCATGTTAGCAGGGGATCATTGTAAATCTATTACTGCAGTGTACGGGACATGTGTGCAGATAGAATGCACTGCAGCAATAGATATATATACAATTCTGCACTGCTAACATGAATGGGTTAAATGATCTATAGTACAACTACATATTATGTACTATGGATCATTTAACCCATTCATATTAGCAGGGGATAATTGTAAATCTATTGTTGCAGTGCATACTATACATAGTACATGTACATATAGAGTGCACTGCAACAATAGATTTACAATGATCCTCTGCTAACATGAACGGGTTAAATGATCCATAGTACAGGGCTACATACAGATCATTTAATCCATTCATGTTAGCAGAGGATAATTGTAAATCTATTGTGTCCAGTGTATAAACAGTGTGCACTCTATATATGTATTACATATCGGGCCCGATTCCCCTGTATCGGGCTCGATTCCGATGCTAGCATCAGTATCGGGACATCACTAGTTTTAACCATCTGAGTGAATTGCAGTCGGGGTTCACTGTGAAGCTGATACATATAGGTAGTGTTGCAACTTCTGCAGTGCTCACAGAATCACAAGACACACCTTCTTGATGGTGGCATATACTACCTCTCTGTGGAGTAGCTTCTTGCTTAGGTAGAGGATGGGATGTTCCTCTCCTGACTGATCCTCCTGGCTCAGGACTGCACTTGAGCCATAGGTAGAGGCATCAGTTTGCAGAAGCCAAGGTTGGAAATCTGGAGCTTGTAGCTCAGTGCCTCCTTCAAGGCCTGGAAGATCTTCACACACTCCCACTTCTAGGATACTAGCTTAGGCAGTTTCTTTCTGGTTATGTCAGTCAACATATTAGTCAATGTACAGTAGTTGCACACAAATGTCCTGCAGTAATCGGCTGTCCCCAGCAATGCTATATAATGTATTGCTGGGATTTGTAGTCCCTCTAAAGCTTGGAGTCAGTGGCAGAACTACCAGGGTTGCAGCATTTGCAGCTGCAACTTGGCCCTGGCACTTCACCACTGTCCTAAAATAATTTGTCTAACTACTACACACTGGAGTGACAGCACAGCATGCTGGGTTCTAGACAGTGTACATGTTCCTGTGCTTCACACTGCCCTGGTGACACCACTGACAGGCAGCTCCTTTTCCCATACTGGCAGCCATACCCTCAGAGAGCTGCATGCTGCATCTCTGCGACACTGTCTGGGACAAAGGCATTCTGGGACAATTCGCTAAACAGCGGGACTGTCTTAGCAGATCTGAGACAGTTGGCAACTATGTGCAGTGCATGGTCGGGAATGAAGAGGAGTGAACTATCAACCCCTGTATCTCTGTTTCTACTCAACACAAAATCAGGGAGTAAAAAGAAATATACACTGTGGGAATTAGAGGGACTGAGCTGTGAAAAATAATACATGATGAGACTTCTTCTTTAAGTTGACCAGAAAGAGTTATCTTCATTTTGGATTGAGAGGGGCATGATCATTCATACTGCAACTTTATACAACATTTAGGGACCCCACTGCTGAAATACATCCACAAGGACCATGTTTCAGTTCTGCCTTGGCTTCTGTGAAGCTGTTTAGTCGTATACTGCCTGCAAAATGTAACATATTAATGGTTTAATTATTTTAATTATTATGGATCAAAAGTGATCTGATTTTTATACCTCAGATTTTTATATTGTCTTTTCCATAATGCATTGATGAACATAAATGCAATGACATGACTGATATGATAAAAGCTTTATAAAAATGATTTTACTCCTGCAGTCTGTAGAGTGTTCCAAGAACTAAACCATGAATTAGCAAATTACATTTTTTTATATTCATTATCTGATGAACAAAGCTGCTGCATCTTTGTGCTGAAACCACACTTCTGATGATCTTGAACTTGTCAGATTTTTAAATTAATTTATACATAGGCATTTGTTCTTGTTCTTTTTCAGATATTAGTTCCACATTTTTCTTAATTATGAAAGTAATAGTTTGGGTGATTTATCATGTTTTATTTGATTTAATTTTGGGATGCCTGTGGTGTTTGTAAATCTGCAATGGAGGGATTATGGTACTGCAAAAAGTTACTAGGCTTGGTTAAAGTCACCACTATATCTTATATAGGTCGTTTTAGAGTATATTCAGTGGTGTCAATCAAGGCATGAGGGACAAAGTACAGAAGACATAATGCAGTTTATATTACTTTAAGAAAAAAAAATCAGAATTAATGTTCATAATTTAAAGTAGTACCAAAGGCTCCAGGTTTTCTACTCTAATGCATCCTAAGGAGCTTGTAAAACAAGTTCCAGTAAATATTTTAGTTCCTTTTCTTGTAATATATAGAACTCCAGGAAATCTAAAAAATAACTCTTGCAGTCGGGCTACTCCTGCACTGCAAGGGTTAACTGCAGATTTTGGTCTAGAGGATAAAATAAGAAAATATACTCACCTGATCCTTGGTCCCTCTTGGCTGCTAGACCAGTACCCACAGCCTCTTCTCCCCCATGCTCTGGTGGTCTAAGGACCCATAACATCATCACATCTAAAGCAGCTGCATTACACATGAGGACACTGAGGGACATTCCACCATCAGTGTGGAGGGGAAAGAGCGCTGACTACTGAGAATCAGGTGAGTATATTTTCTTTATTCCGGCCACTAGAGAAAATGAGCACTTAAACCTGCAAAGGTAATTTATTAGATTTCCTGGAGTTCTTCTTTAAACACTTGCTGACTGGGGTGTTTACACCCCCTTCCTGTCCAGGCCATTTTTCAGTGTTCAGCGCTGCAGTACCTTGATTGACGTTTATTCCGTCATGCAACGCTGTACTGAAATTAATTTTGATGCTATTTTTTGGGGACAGAAGAGCTTTCTTTTGGTGATATTTAATCATCGCTGGGGTTTTTATTTTTTACTATATAAGAAAAAAAGTACCGAATATTTAAAAGAAAAAATGTTTTTCCCTTTATTATTTTAGGAAACATTTATTTTTACCCAATTGTTTAAGAAAATATAAAAGACGGAGTCATGTCGGGTAAATAGACACCAAACATGTCAAGCCTTAAAATTGTGAGCACCCGCGAAATCGCAAAAAAAGACCATAGCCAAAATTGGCCAGAGGCGAAGTTTTAAAAGATTTTACCGCTCATCAGTTTAGTGTTATCAGTGATTAATGGCCCGATAATTATTGCTCCCACTCCGACGTTCGCGGCAATATGTAACATGTGCAGCATAAATGGAACAATTGTCGTTTTGGCGTGTAGGTGCGCGTAACACATTTTTTCGCATCTATGTGGGGGAGGGTGACTTTAAAAAAAATTTGGGTTTTTTTCTGTGTGTGTGTGTGTGTGTGTGTGTAAATTTCATTTACTTTGTGAGCAATGGTTTTTTTTACTACTTTTTTTTTTTACACTTAACTTTATTGTTATCACATAGGGTGCTAAGAAGTACCCTATGTGATAACAAATTACAGTGATTAGTCCCCTTTATAGAGACATCAGGGGTCTCTAAGACCCCTAATGTCATCTAGGGACCCCCAGAGAATCTGATGAAGCACAGATCTGGTTCATCAGCTTCTCTCCGGTTTCTGCACCGGAAAGTGACAGAGGAATGCGTAAGTGATGTAATATACATCACTTCCTGCATTCAGAGACCGGGAGGAGAGCAGAGGGAGATTGTGTACTGATCTCCTTCCGTTCTCAGTGCACAGAGCCACATCGCACGGAATGGATGGATGCCCGAGATGGCGGGGGCGGCGGCGGCAGGGATAGCAATGGCGAGAAGAGGTGAGGGGGGGGCGCACCCCGACTTGCATCATACAAGCGATCGGGCATCTTTACAGATGCCGGACTGCTTGAATGTAAACGGCCATCGCTGACCGGTTAAAATCCTGGTGGTTTACCGTTCGTGCGAGCCAGGGGGCACGCGCGATCACGGAGGACGTCTAAAGAAGCCTACCCTCATCCAGGAGACTCCCGAGACTCAACGTTCGGTGGACGGGGGAGGTGGTTAAAAAGGTTGACTTTTTAGGGAAATTTATGGATTTCATTTAGCAAACAGTTTTTATTTTAATAAGACAATCACAGTTTTAAACAGAGGCACACTGCCATCTACAGGCTCCACTGGCTTCTGCAATATAAAACATATATATTTTTGTTGTCTAAGTGAAGTGTTCAGCTTGTATTCAATCATAGCTGACATAGTAATCACATAATTAAGAACCACACTGGTTCATGATCATTCATGGTACCCAAAGAGCCAGGTTGGACAGCTAGCAGCCGCACAATGTGTCAGCTGGTAGTTGTCTAAGGGCTAACTTTTTTAATGTATCATCAACTTGGGGCATTGTGCTGACAAATTTGTATAAAAATTATTATTGAAAAGGGGTTAAAGACCAACTCTATTTTCAGCTTAAACAGTTAATTACTGCCCTTTCGAGATTTAAACCTCTTAGGCGAGATATGACCCCCTTTGAGGATTTGTGTATGAACCAAAAGGAAAGCAAACATAAACTATCAAAGATATACCAAAAGCCTTCTCTGAGAGACTGTTTTATGTGAGGGGATGGGAAACAGAATTGGGCTATAGAATATCCCAAGACGATTGGAAATGATCCTTTGTGTAAACATTTAAATCAAGTATTTCAAGCTATATCCAGGAATGGAACTTTAAGATATTGACAAGATGGTATAAATACCCCACTTTATTACATAAGATCTTCCCAAACATATCCGATCAATGCTGGAGATGTGGAGTAGAGAGAGGTATAGAGACCTGCATAGAGAGATGCTACATGTATGGTGGTCCTGTCAAGAGATTCAATCTTTTGGGGAAATGGTCTATAAAATAGGAGCACATTTTACAGGGACTGTTTACACCTGAGGTTGCGCTATTGACTATTATACAAGGACCAATTAAGTTAAGAAAGGCCTATTTAGATTTTTTTTATTTGCTGCAAGAACTGTAATAGCTAGATATTGGAGGTCTCAAGATACACCTCAAATTAAAGATTGGGTTAAAGAAAATTTTTTTTTAAGAACGGTTGAAAAGTCAGTAGCGCAATCCCAAGACAGGTACCCCCGTCCATGGTGACATGGAAACCATGGATAGAACCTGACATCACTACCATGTGCTTACCAGAAATGTGAGGCTCATGGGTGGAGGGGAGAGGAATGAGGGAAAAAGGAGAAGAGACCTTGACTTTTTTTCCCCTTCTTTCCAATTCAGCTTGCTTGTTTGTTTGTTTTTTTTGTTTGTTTTTTGGGTGATTTAGGGATGGGAGGGATTTTGGGTTGTCATTTTCCTTTTTTCTTAGGGTGGAAGTGGCCGGCCGAAAGCCTGCTAATGACTGCTATTCTGGCTCCCCTCAGAATAAAAAAAAAGAAAAAATCACTATAGGAATGCATAGCTAGATTTCTATTGCCTATTTCAATTTGCAATAGCCAATAGCAAACTAGCTATTGCACCCGTCCACTGCTGCTGTCAATCAGCAGAGGGGACCTGAAGTTCTAAAATAGGAATCTAGCTATGCATTCCTATATTGATTTAATTTTTTTCTTTTTATTCTTTTTTTTTTCTTTTTTTTGACGGCAGCAGAACCGCCTGGCCAATAGAAAACAGTTGTTCGGAGCTAGCTGTCACTGCTAGCTCCACACAATCGTTTTGTATTTTATTTTTTACTACTTTTTTAACTGTTTTTCTATTCTGCTCGGTACCACAGAGTTACCGAGCAAAATAGCCGAGCTGAATGCCGCTCGGCGGCATTCGGCTATTCACTCACTGCTGTTCAGCATCTATGAGAATAGGCCGAACAGCAGCGAGTAGACTGCCGGAGGTTCGGCTTAGCCAATCCAGATGTTGAATCAACTGAGCCGAACTCCTTCTGCACTTCAGCCTGAAGTGAATAGCCGAACAGCGTTTATTTCATTTATTTCATATGTAAATAACTTTGTCATACTTTGTAATAGAATAAATTAGTAATTAGCAATAGGATAGATTATAGAATAAAATATGTTTGTTATCTACATTAGAAATAGTTGTTTTAAAACTGACATTGGTCAACCTAAAAAAAAGCATTTTTTTTCCTTTTGTTACATTTTTGTCTATATATTGCATAGCAAAATAAAATAATCAGGAGACAATGTTACAAATAGAAATTTCTTGCATCTATTGAAAAAAACTATATGGGGTCTATTCATGAAGCAGCCGAAAGATCTAGCCGTAGCTTCGGCCGATCCTTCGGCTAGCTTCGGCCCCAGGACCCCTTTGGTTCAGTAGAACCGAAGGGCTGCTGTACGGGCTATTCACTATAGCCCTTACAGCTCCCGAACTTGGCAGAGCAGCTCAGTCCAGCTGAACGGCTCGGCTGAGCCGCGCTGAAAGCCGAAGCTGGCCAGCGGCCGGCCATTGGACGGCCGAAAGCCTGCTTCTGACAGCTGGGCGGAGCCTGCCGTGATCTTACGACTGGCTCCGGCCACTTGCAGAGAGATCAGCGTCCCTGGTTACCAGCTAACCAGGCACACTAATCTCAAGACAGCAAACTCTCCCTGGCGCTCTGGGAGTCTCCCGCTCCCGGCCGCCAAGGAGAGAAACACTGCTTTTTCTTTTTTTTTTTTTTTTTTATTCTGACACGGAGCCGTGTCAGAATAGAAAAAAAAATGTTGGCCATAGGATTGCATTGCTAGATTCCTATTGGCTATTTCAATTTGCAATAGCCAATAGCAAACTAGCATTGCACCCACCCTGCACGGTAGAGTTTTTTTTCTTTTTTTTTACGGCAGCAGAACCGCCGGTAAATAGAAAACAGTTGGGCTGAGCTAGCTGTCACTGCTAGCTCCGCACAATCATTTTCTATTTTTTTTCTACTTTTTAAACTATTTTTATGTTCTGCTCGGTACCACAGAGGGACCGAGCAGAACAGCCGAGCCGAATGCCGCTATGCGGCATTCGGCTATTCACTGACTGCTGTTCGGCATCTATAAGAATAGCCTGAACAGCAGCGAGTAGCCTGCCGGAGGTTTGGCTTAGCCGATCCAGATGTTGGATCGGCTGAGTCGAACTCCTTCTGCACTTCGGGTCGGCCGAACATGCTGAGCAGTAATGCATTGCATGGGTAAACTGCTCGTTTTGATCTAGGGGATCAAATAAAAAAATATACTCACCTGATCCTTGATACCACCTCGCTGCTAGACTGGATCCTGCAGCCTTTCCTCCCCCTGCTCCAGTGGTCTAAGCCCAATGATAATATCACGTCTAATGCAGTCCATTCACCTGCATCAGATGTGAGGACGCAGAGGGACATACTACAACTAGTTAACATTTTAAATAACTAGAGTCCTTCTTTAATCCAAGCGATGACAAACTTATCATCAGTAGGCCCATAGCTTAAACATAAAATGACTCTGATTTATAAGGGGTATACAGGTGTGGGAGATGAGGTGATTATTATATATTGCCAGAAGCCAGAGCTTTTTCTCTTTCGAATGACTGTATAAAAGGGTAAAGTATGTCCTTTAACATGCAGCTTAGATCAAGTTCTTGTAATTACCCTCCACGCATCAAAGTTTAATAAATTGGAAAAATTAAGTCTAATTTCTTGCTTCTGTACACATTCTGATTGATATTTAAATCAATATGAATGTTTCCTCTGAAGTTGGCTGCTATTTCCTGTCCATATCGGTTATTGTTATAGAGCATAATCTATGTATTTCACTGGACTGACATTTACATGCATTAAGTTGTGTAAGATATTAAACAGATGTAGAAGTGGCATCAAGGGACTGAGTTGAGGAGAAAAATGGTATATAAGTAAAGAGGTAAAGACTATAATTGAGGAAGCTTAGAGTAATTTGTCATTGAAATATGCATGCTAATGATGACTATTTCCAGTGTGACTTAGAAATTACCCCACAGGGCAAAACTATAAAATAAAAACTTATTCCTGCATTTCCAAAAAAATTCAATCAATCTTTAACAATTCCATTACAGTCCAAAATTACAGTTAAGAGTTCTAAACAAACATAGATAAAGTATAGATAACCCCTATACCAATTAGCATGTTAATTAAGTGTTTAATATAAATATATACATTTTGTAAAAAAAAAGAAATAGGGGGGTGCAAAGGGAGAGACATTATCAGGGTTATTCACAAAAGGGTGAAGAGTTTGGAGAAGGCAGGAGAAGTGAACAATCTAGGACAACATAGCTGAACTGGAAAGTGAGCTGAATTGCAGAATTTTTCCAAACCAGCTATTTTGGCCTGGATTGTTCACTTCTCCTGCCTTCTCCAAACTCTTTGCCCTTTTGTGAATAACCCTCATAATAGAGATTACCTAATGAAATGATCTACCATTTGGAGAGACTGCATTATTTTTAAGGAGGAGAATAATGGCGCCTGGTGTGTATATACTATATATAGTAATATAGTAATAGGAGTGTATGGAGCTCCTATTACTATAATCCCAAGACGCATCAAGTTCTGTAAATTGAGGAGGAGCAGTTTAATGGCAGAATCTCCACTGCCCATTCACAGACCTAGCTGCATTGAGGGATAACTGAAATAAGAGGAGGAGGGGCCAGCTGTACAACTTTGCAGACTAGCTGCTTACAGACTCCACTCACCGCAAGCTCTCACTGTTGCTGAGTGCAATATCTGGCAGCTGTGAAGGGGTCATTGAAGTGAAGATTCTTAAAAGAGGCAGCAGTTGCATAGGATACACACCACTACGCATATGTAATGTATTTGGTGCTGTGACATCCCCCCCTCTTACCAAGAAAAGGTAAACTTCAACTCTAATGTAATTGCAAAAGTTATATTTAATAATTATGCATTTTTAGCTTTCTTAAAAAATACTACCTTGTGATCCTGCCATTAAAGGGTTTCTAGTGAGCAGTAGATACTAGATATATGCAAAAAGCTTTTTTTAAAAAACACTTTAAAAGCGGTTTAAACTTACCCCTGTCTTCGCCGCGCGCTCCCGTCCGAAAATCCAAAATGCTAGGAAGACCGCAAAGCATACTGGGGCGGTCTCATGTGCAATTTGGATTTTCGGCCGGGAGACAAGGAGAGATGCAAGCTAAGTCTATGGACGCATGCATCCGCATGCAGACACCGTGGGACAGTAAGTGCCAGCAAGGACAGAGGAGTCAGCGCTGGATCAAAGACCCGCAGCAGCGCTGGAGAGAAGGCTGAAAACGACAGGAAAGAAGAGGAAGATTGGATTAAGTGACATCATTTAAGGTAAGTGCTATAATTAACATTGGGGGGAGGGGAAAAAGTGTTTGCCTTTAATGTCACTTTAAGATTGATGTTTAGGCACTTCCTGTCGTAGGCTGACAAATTTCTTCCCTTATTGTTAAAGTGTGCCCTTTGTTTGTGTTGTCACACAGGATTCCAATGCAGTTTACAAGTTGCAATTTTAAAGCACATTAAGCAGGCATACTCCACAGTCACCACCATGAGAAATGTCATGCAGCAATCGATGGAAGGAGTGCATGTAGACATAAAGTGACTTCAAAGAGGCTGCATTTGATCAATAGCAGAGATGAGATTTGAATTTGTCCAAACAAGATATATATATATTTTTTTTTTCCATAAAATTTTTAAAAAAACAACAAACACCAAAAGAACATTTGGTAACCTTTTGTTTCTGAGGGTGGTATTTTAGTGGCTTTATTGGTTTGGGGATATCTTTGTTTATATTTGAGTTTATAGGGTTTTTTTGTTCAGTTGTTGCTATCCAAGTGTTTTTCTGAGATGCCTCTGCATACCCCTGCATCTGTTTAAAAAAATGTAACACAAAGTACACCAAACACACCTCACACTGACACCCAAATATTCCACACACCCCGATTTGTTTAAAAAATATAAATCTGCATGTGGAGGTCACTTTTTGGTTTTGGCATGTGCACTAATAAGGGGCTAAAACATCTGCCAATTAAAGTTTGTATAGTACCACTTGATGAAAATGCAAATATTACTGCCTAAACTACTTGAAAAAATCCTTTTGATAACTGAAATTATTAAGAATAAGATGATAGCATATTCAAGTGCTACATCTGTCTTTAGGGCTTATTCACGCCACTGACTGTATCGCATACTAAACTCCACCCTGTATTCTGGGCGGGAGTGGGCGTGGTGGTGCATTTCAGTGCATGCAATATTTTTTGTGATCGCACTGGACCTGAATGCAGGCATTGTTGTGCCACACTTTCGGGTGTGGGCAATCGCACTGCGGGTGGTGGGCGTGGCTGCGGTGCCATTTACTTCAATGGGCCACCACACCCCCTCCTGCTTCACAATGCAGGGGGGAGTTTAGTATGCAAAACAGTGTGTTCCGGCAGCTAACCGCATAGTGTGAAGAAGCCCTTAAACAAAGCTACCTGCAAAAGAATTCCACAGCCAAATATGCACTGGCTGCCGAAGTACACTGTCTCTGAGGCTGTCCGTGAAAATCATGCTGTTCCATAATATCACATACAGCTTTAAGGTATTCCCTTAACCGGTAAATTAAAGAATATATGTGTTTACCATGAAAATTACCCTTCCCTCACTTTTTCATTTGTCACAGGTCTCCCATTACTGTGTTCAACCTCCCTTGTATTTATTTACAATAGTTTGCCTAGTAGCCCTACAAATGGCCACTACATTTCTAGTTCCATTGGCTTAAATGAAGTTCACTGCAAAGTTCAGATTCACCAAACTCTGGGCGATTACATCTTGCCAGATTTACTCATTACTAATCATTAACACTGAGAGACAAAAATAGATTTAAAAAATGCTGAAAACTTCTATTCTATTTAAAAACGACAAACCGTTTTGATGCATGATGCTTTAGCTGTCCAAATGTCACTAATTTATGGTTTACATCTACTTTAACTAAAATATAATTTTTGGGTGGACTGACACTTTAAATCCACATATCTGGCAATGTTTGCCTCATAAGGATGCTGAATTCAATATTTAACTTCTATCAATACCAGTTTTGTTTTCTTTGCATGTGGAGGTTCTTGAAGTATGCACTGTTCCAGTTACCTGGCCACACTTTCTCAATGTGATGGAGATAAAAAAAAGGCATTGTAATATGGCTAGGTAGAACTTGTAGGCCTTCAAGGTTGCAAATGCAACCTTGGCTGCCTGTGTTACTATACCATTGTGTTATAAAATACCTACTAATACCTTCAGTACATTTGTCATCAAGAAAAAGTGTGCCTTTTACAGAAGGCTATGTCATTTAGACTAAGTTTCAGAGAGGTTCTGAAGTTAAAATTAGTTAGGACCACACTTTGCAGAGGTGACTTGGCGCGGCAGTGTGGTTTCTACATATTTTTGGCCAAAAGTTTGTGCAACTAAAACCTCTGATTTTACGCATACTGTTGACAGGGCTATTTGTTTGGTTGCAGGCTGGCTGGCAGGTTGAGGCTGGGGAATTTTTGTGTTTTGTATTGTTGTAAGCCTTCCCAATGTGTGCCCTGCTATAAAGGCTGGTTATAGATTCATGCATGTACCATCTTTTCTCATCTTGCTAGCTAGTCTTCCAGCTTCACTTAGCGCCAAGATTCCCTTGCATAATTACAATAAGGAAATATAAATGTTACATGGAACTCTATGTGCCAGTGTGTGTTCAACAGTCTTTATCCATATCACTGTAATTAATGGAGATGTTAATTATTCACTTCTTGCTGCTGCAGTGAGTTTTGGCAAGTAAAACATGTGCAGAAATGTATCCTTATGTGCACTGCTTAAAGATGAACTAAAGCTGTCAAACACTTGCTAACATGAAAGTGCCAGACAATCTGCCTCACTGGTTTAATTGCCTATTTGAAAGTAGCCAAGCAGTTAAGTAACATAAACCTAATGCTGTAAGTTTAAGAGGAAATAATAACTCCACCACAGTTCTACCAATTTACTAACAAAGAGGGCAACTACATTGTTTGCTCTTCAGTTACCTGACAGCATAGCAGGGTGTGAAATTCCAAATGTGTAACATAGCATAGATGAAGATTTTCTTTTGTTTGCTAGCTCTTACAACAGTTAACTGTGCAGGAAGGAACATGTTTAAGCTTTGTATACATAAAGGTCATTGAAGCACATTACTTTTATAGCTTGACAGAATAACAGACCTTCATTGTTATATCTCAAGGTAACTACCACAAGCACCAGGAGACACCATTATTTCTCATGTTAATATGATTTCTGATATCTCTCATTACTGGAAGACTTCAAAATGATCAGTCTACAAATCTCACAAGTAGTGCATGACAATGCCGCTCAGTGTTTTCTTATTTGGATTTGCCAGGTCAATGTAACCTTATATTTCTAAAATGTGTTGTGTAAATTCAAGCCTTAAAGTGATATTAAACTCAAAATGGTTTTAAGCTATTCCAAATGCTGATTAATAGACATGTGCACAACAACAAAAATAGTTTTCAGACGAAACAAATGAAAACGAAAAACGTTTTCATTCGTTTCTTCAAAGGAAACATTTCGGATCCGGAGGCAAGGAGCCTCCGAATCCGAAAGCGCACACTCAAACCGTAGAACAAGCGGCAGCTATATCGGCCAATATCGGCTATACACCAAGATCCATTCCAAAATGGCGGCACAGAACGCCCCAGCAGCCAATATGGCCACCGCTCATTCAGCGTGTGACATCACCATCATGTGACGTCATACGCTCCACCTCCAATATGGCTGCGGGCGTGTTCTGTAAACAAATTTATATATGCCAGAATATAGTTTTAGTATATCTGGGCATATATTAAATATGTTATTTCCGATTCGGACAAACCGCCGAATCAACTGATTTTCGTTGATTTGCAGGTTCGTCCGAATCCAAATGTCTACTGATTAAACCACTTAGAATAAATGCTGTCTCTTGATATTGAAAAGTTTCAGTTTCCTGCAGAATCAGTTGGTGTCCTAAGCACTGGCCCTGATGTCCTGTATTAGGGTGGTTCCTTTCTCAAGCAGAGTTCTATGGAGCCACCCTTGTGTGTGCTAGTAAGCTGTGTGTGTCTCCACAAACATACAGACACAGTAATTCAAGCTACTCCCCTGCCCCTGGCCCCCTCTCCTCCCTTCACCCTTCTACATGCTAATAAATGAACAGTTTCTGGAGATTGTGCTGTCTAATGTGGTCTTATACTGGACAGGAAGTTCAGGGAAGCAGAGCTGAGAGACTTGGAACCAGCTGCATTTTGACTGTAAGTGCTTGGCCAAACATATAAAAAATACTTTGCACCCGCTGTACCTACCAGATAATATGTTTGTATTTGGTCTTAGACAATTGAGTACTTTATATTTTCTGAAATTTAATAAAGACATATTGAATTGAAAAAAAAGAAATATTTTGCTGAGAAATATATATTTGCTTGATCTGGATTCATTATTGAAAAACGTTTAATACTACTTCTGGCAATTACTTTTTCTGCATAGCTTATAATGTATTTTAATTATGGCAATGTGGCAGAACAAAAGTAAACCAACATGAGAGTTACATTCAATGAGATCTGCCTTTGTTTTGTGGGCAGAGACAGAATTTTTAGTTATTTTTAATGGATTCATTTAAGTTTATATGTGTTTTTAAAGGTACTCACTTCCCTTTGTCACAAAGGAGAAAGAAGTTACTTCCTTTGGGGTCAGGTGCAAGACTTTGCCCAATCATGGCTCACTTGTCAGATGCCGTACAACTGTAAACAGTTGGGCGGTGCTAGCTGTCACTGCTAGCTCCACCCAATTGTTTATATGTTGCTGACATCTGGCAAAATGCCATTCTGCAGCAGGAGTTCATCATGAGCCGTCATCGTGGACAAAGCTGGATGTCATAATTGACATGGATTACGTCAGTGGATCCATTTTTTTTTTTGGGGGGGGGGGGGTTACAATAAAATACTTTTTTTTTCAAATAAAGGATTTTTTTCAATAGTCTGGTCTTTTAATTTACAATTTCATTTAACCCTTTAGTGAATGGGGGGGCTGCATCTGGGTGCCCCTTTATTGAAGGGGTACCCTGATGTAAATAAGCCTCCTGCCCGCACCCCCACAACCAACGCCCCAGGGCTCGTGGGGAAGAGGCCCTTGTCTCCATAGGAATGGGAACAAGTTGCTTTTTCAGGGGCGACCCTGGAAAAGCACCCTCCCAGTGATGAGGGCATGTGGCCTGGTATGGGAGGGAGGAGGGGATGCTCACCTCTCCCCCCGTTTCCTGCCATGCCAGGCCTGTGCTCCGATCAAGGGTCTGGTATAGAATTTTATGGGGGGCCCCACATTTCCCCCCATTTTTGAAGCTGGGTGTTCCTCCTTAAAATCCCTAACAGACCTTAGAGGCCTTGTATGATTTTGAGGGGGAACCCCATGCACTTTTTTAAAAAACATTTTTACACTGAGTCCCTCCTAAAATTCCTACCAGATCTTAAGGGCCTAGTATGACTTTTGGAGGCAACCCCCCACTTTTGTTTTAATGGGGTCCCTCCTAACACTCCTACCAGACATACACATTTTTGTAAAAAAAAGTTTCACAAAAATTAAAGCATAATAAATATAGAAGCTACAAAAATAGTCACAATTTTTTTTATTTTTTTAAATAACACAACAGTTTTTTTAAAGTCCCCCTGCCCCTCCCCCACATACACACATAAACATGTGTTTGTAAACGAAGGTTCCGCCTATTGTGCCACACATGTTACATATCACCTCGAACGTTGGAATGAGAGCAATCATTTTAGGGCCATTAATTACTGATAACACTAAACTGATTAGTGGTAAAAGCTTTTAAAGCGTTGCCTATGGCCAATTTTAGGTGTTTCCGTTTTCTGCGATTTTGCGGGCGCACGCAATTTTAGAGCTTGACATGTTTGGTACCCGACGTGACCCCATCTTTTATGTTTTACCAAGAAAATTGGGTAATAATAAATGTTTCATAGCATTTCATGGGGAAACAGTTTTTTTCAAAATTTAGAGTACTTTTTTGCTATATAGTAAAAAATAAAAACCCCAGTGGTGATTAAATACCACCAAAAGAAAGTTCTATCTGTCCCCAAAAAATGGTATAAAATGTGTTTCAGTACAGCATTGCATGACTGAATAAATGTCAGTCAAAGTACCACAGCGCTGAATACTGAAAAATGGCCTGGCCAGGAAGGGGGTGTAAAGACCTGGTCTTCAAGTGGTTAAAATGGTATTTAAAAAATGTTTTTATTGATACATGTCCCGCAGGGCAGTACCCGAATCCCCATACCCTTTTTATGGCCAATAAATTGCATATAAGCCTTCAAAATGGGGTCAATTGATTTTCAAAGTTCTGGCCCCATAGACTTGCATTGAGTTCGAGTTCGAATTTGAACTTTTGTCATGTTCTAAAGTTCAAGTTCGAACCGAACACAGGGGATGTTCAGCCCATCACTGTTGAAGAAGCTATTAGGACTTAATACATATAAACTAATAATTTCGTTTTCATAGGAGCTTGTCAGCTCTAAAGGCAAGTAAAGACTTTCCATGCCATACAGACTGTACGGTGACCATAGCTAGCCCTAGTAATAGGAAGTGACGCTCCTGATTTTGAGAATCACTAAGCTAAGCTAAGCTACCATGTCTGCTCCATTGTCACCATGGGGCTTAGATTTGCAGTGACTTCTGGCAGTTCAATACCTCATTCAAGAGTAGGTGGACATCTTCTTGCCTACAGCCTCACTACTTTATATTGATTTAAATTCTCACAAATACTTCAGCTAGCCCTAATCACTATACCAGCTTAGCCCCATTCATAGAATAGGACACAGCAAAACCAACCGATCATACCACCTATATTTGTAGCAAACAAGAGACACAAAGTCCTGTTACAGGAAAGTTACTAATAACTATTTGCCAGTCATGATGAATTCTTTAATTTAATATTACAAAAAAAACAGAAACATACAAGCTTCAGGTCCTACTAACACTAATGACACTGTATTGCAGAAATGCAGTACACTAGCAAAAGGTATACTGCATTGCAAAGATTTATTTTTCTAAAAAAACAGGCATTGGAAAACTGCTTGATTTTGACATATGACTTTTAATGCTTTGTATGAAAGCATTCAACAGTGAATATTTAGAATGTACTTAATCTCATTTCCCTAATTTATTTTTAAACAAATCCCTTTTATTGTTTGTCCTTTTAGAAAATCTAATAAAATTTTGTTTTTAAGTTTATATAAAGCAATAAGGTCCTTTTTTGTTTGTTTGTTTTTTTCACATTCTGATCTTCTTGCTTTAAGACAAGTTTGGAACATGCTGTATGGCAGAATGTCTCTGTGTTCTAAGCCCTCCTGGATAGCACTGAAGAGAGAGCAAAATGAAAGTTCGAGCTGTGACTCACGTGTAAGGCACCTTTGATCCAGCAAAGCTTGTAAAGCTTACATCCACAGCTGCATAGAAGATGAGAAGAGACATGCAGTTTCTTTGTATAGATTTTTCTATATCACTGTATGGAAAGGATTACACAAAAGGAATAAATAATTGTATACTAGGCCAGAAGTGCAGGCTGCATCAATGTGAAGTAGAAATCTCAGGCAAATGTTAGAAAAACCTGTCCAGTTACGGTATGTAATCATTCAAAAAGGATTGAATGTATCTTACACTATTCACAAAGTATACTTACCTACCTTCCCATGATCCCCTGCAGAGAGGTGGGTGGAAGAGTAAAAGGTACAAGCTGCCATTTAGCTCAGGTTTGAATAGCTATTCCGTTATTTCTTGACTATCCAGTACTATTTTTAACACAGCGCTTATGTTTGGGTCTGATTACTAAAAAGCCGTTCTGCAATTCAGTTAGGTATTGCTATTATTATTGTATATAGAAAAATAGGGGGGGGGGGGGGTGTGGGGGGGAA